>NC_141040.1:3220000-3305000 GCF_052040795.2 Danio rerio
AGGCCTACAGCAAACAGCTGTCAAAATTGACCAGAAACAATACATTTTATTCTGTCACTAATTGATATATATATATATATATATATATATATATATATATATATATATATATATATATATATATATATATTCATCACAATGGAAAATATTTTTGTTTTTAGAATATTTATTAGTGATTTGAGATACACCTCCTAAAGGCTTTGCTCAGACAAGCTACTCTCTCCATATCAGATGAAGAAGTCATTTTGACATTTGCAACTTATTATAAATACCTCAATGTACAGTGTTTTTGTTGTAGGTCTCAGATAAACGGACTGCTGGAAGAGGATGGGGCGGGGTTTTTATTTATTTATTTTTTTTAAATGTGTGTTTTCATTTCTAGTAAAAATAAAGTTATATTTACCCCACACTGGCTATACTTGTTGCTCTTTACATAGGCCTATCTATCCATCTACATTGTGATTGAGCACTGGTAATCCAGATTTAGTGATCCTGAAAAGTTCCTATCCAGATCAGATTGATCCAATCCAATGTTGCTTTGAAAAACTGGCTCAAAGAGTAAGCTGGGGTCCGTTCTTCGTACGTGGATTACTCAGTTAGCTGGATTTGGATATTGACGATTTGACATGATCCAGGATCGTTTCGTTCTTCAAAGCTGATCCGAGAGTTGTTGTCATGGCAACAGTTCTGCTAGGTCAAACCTGATCGGGAGCAGGTTCAATTCATATAAACAGGATTAGATCGGCTCAGTTCAAGCAAAGATAATACAGAAAGTATGTTCCCAATTCTGATATTTTCTTACAGTAGTAGTTATATACACTTGGGAAAATGGTACATATTTTTTAACTATATATATAAAGTTAAAGTCATTAATAAAATAAATAAAGTTATACATATTAATAAAACGTATGCAATCTGTACCCTCGAAATGAACAAAGACTGCCATCTGGTGGTGCAAAGAGAACTTATTGATATGAACTTTTTAGATCGCTTTAGTACAAATTGTGTATAATAGAATATGTGACTTTTTTTTAAAGCAATAATATATTTATGCAGTCATAAACATGTTTTGATAGTTAATATGCCGGTGATTGATGCTTCACAAAAGTTGCAGACGCCTTTACCAATATGAAAATGCTTTTGTAAACAACCAGTTATTCTTTACACCGATTAAAAAACGGATACTATTATAAAAAAAATCTTTTCTAAATGTAGAACTAAATACATTGATTTGCATTGAAATACATGATGAATACTCTTGTCTTGACAAATGAAAGTGTAAAGCCTGCAGCTCACAACAAATGTGGAAGATTATTGCGTGTCATATTTAACAAGCCGTTTACTGCTAATTTGATGTAATTTTGCTCACATGGATAATTGAATATTAATCAGATGATGTCATTACGCTGCTGTGTCGTCAGCCAATCGTTGCATTGCTGATCATGATTTCGAGGATCGATAGATCTGTCCTTCACAACACACGCAGCGATCTCAGATCAGTTTATCTAGACATTCTAATCTAATTCGCGAACTTGTTTGAAGAACCAAATTAGCGAGAGATCAGTTATCAAGATTAAAAGATCCAGGATCTGCCAAATAATCTTAGATCATTTAAGCGAGGTACGAAGAACGGACCCCTGGATTACGTGATCACGGATCACAAAAACAGGATTACTAAATCCGGATCAATTTTATCCGTATTAAACCGGGCCCTGATGCTCAAAAAACAATTAATACTAAAATCTGTCAAAACTGTACATACTACATTGCTCACAGTCTCACAAAGAAGACTCTGAATCCGCTTCTATTCTATACAGTATAATTGTAAGAGTGCTTGGCTAACCTGAAGTAGCAGATGATATTTGAGGATCCTCTGGACAGGCTTGAGAAGGTAAGATCCCAGAGGCAGCGAGCGCTTTAGAGTAGCTTGCCTCTCCCTGAAGAATTTAGCAAGAGTTTTGTTTCTCATGCAGTCTGTTAGAGCAGCCACAGAGCTAAGGAGAGATTTTGAAAGGTGAAAACATGGTACAGTACACTAATTAACAAATATATCACCAAGCAAACTGATAAATTGTCTTACATTTGACAATGCTTAATGTCTTACCTACTAACTATTCATAGTAGAGTTGGGGGTCCCACTTTATATTAAGTGTCCTTAACTACTATGTACTTACATCAAAAAATAAATACAATGTACTTACTGTGTTTATAATGTATTTGAGAACACTTGTGGTGCTCTTGAGTTGGAATAGAGGTTGGGTTATGGACAGGTTTGGTGGCATGGGTAGGTTTAAGGGTGGGTTAAGGTGTAAGGGATGGTCAACAGTGTATTTACAAATGTAACTACAAAAGTTAATTACAGATGTAATTACATACATGTATTTAATCAAGCTTAAGTACACAGTAAATACATGTATTTACATGGCCTTGATTTTGGCCTTCAGTGCAACTTACTTTGGGTAGTTGGTACAATACTGTGTGTAGATGTCAAAATATTCACTCTAAATCAAAAAGGAAAAAAAAGGAAAATAAAGTCAGTCAGTTTTTCTAAACAACACACAATTAATGAAACAATTCAAATTGTCATCCATGTTGAGAAAGTCCTACATAATTAGCTATAATTAGTATACTGTTATTCTGTAGATTTAACTTAAACATGCTGAATAAATTCATTTTTAGCCAAAAACACTAGTCATGTTTTTATTGAGATATAATGTTAAAATCTGACTAGATCTAAAGCCATGAAAGATTTATAGCGTCAGCTTGAACTTCACCTTAATCACAAAGCATCTGGCAATGGCCACAGGATCACTGTCACACATGTCCAGTGACTGAAGCAGCTCACTAAAAAGGGGAGATATGATATTAACAGACCATAAAACATCCAATTAATGATAAATACAGAAATATGCAGAGCATGTTGTACTTTAAAGATTAAATCCTAAAAGGCCATTACAGCATTAAGCATGTAAAAGGCATTTTGATATAGAATTAACAGCACATGCAGTCTGCAAGACCTCCTCTATCTGTGATCACTGATAAAGGAACATTTCTTACCACTCTCTGTGTGTGTGTGTGTGTGTGTGTGTGTGTGTGTCCATGAGTGTGATTAATAAAGCAATGTCATGATGAAGAACCTAAAATCTCCTTAAAACAAATGTTCACCTAAAAATGAAAGTTTACTCGCTATCTTCATGTGCTACACTGCAAAAAATGCTTTTCTTACTTAGATTTTTTGTCTTGTTTCTAGTCCAAATATCTAAAAATTCCTGAATCAAGAAGAATTTTCTAGACAAGAACAACATATTGTCTTGTTTTCAGAAATAATATGCCAATATCAAGTGAGTTTTTCCTTAAAACAAGCAAAGTAATCTGCCAATGGGGTAAGCAAATTAATCTTACGTCAAAAGAAAAAACAAGTTTATTTTGCTTACCCCATTGGCAGATTACTTTGCTTGTTTTAAGGAAAAACTCACTTAATATTGGCATATTATTTCTCAAAACAGGATAATATGTTTTGCTTGTCTAAATGTCTCTTGATATAAGAAATTTTAGATGTTTAGACAAGAAACAAGACAAAAAATCTAAGCAAGAAAAGCATTTTTTGCAGTGTAGCAACTGAGTTTCTTTTATCTGCTGAACATATTTTGAAGAAAGCTCAAAACAAGTAACCACTGACTTCCATAACGGGGAAAACAACTGCTATGGAAGACATTGGCTGTTTCTCAACTCCAAGAACGCAGAGAACGGACTTGTGTTCTTGTGGAGACCGGTCTTGCCAGGTGTCCTCGGAAGAACGAACTCAGGAGACCGCGAGGGAAGAGAACGCGTCCTTTGAGAAATGGGATGCTGCGTTCTTCCTGATGGTCATGTGACCTTCACGCGTTTTAAATGGAAATTATTTAAACATTACAGCACTCATACAACGATTTATTGTTTTTCCCCTCTTCAAAATATATACTTTCCATAAAAACATTAGAAATATATGTTGCACAATATAAATAAAACAGATTTTAATACGAATTTCAGCAAACAAACAACCCTTAATGTGTTTATTCCTTTATTAAGATGTTCATGGTTATGTTTACTTTCACCGTTTCATATAGGGAAACTCCTGAAGTAAATAAATGATATCACTGAACTTTTATAATGAATATAAAAAAAATGCTGCGCTTCCCACATCCAGTCACAATGACCTCTGGGACTTCCAGAGCGAGTTTGGTGCTCAAGTCTGCATCAGTGTGTGCTCGATATCAAGAACACATCCGGGAAGTTTCACGCGTCCTCCGTAGTTGCGGCCTTGAGTATTGGAACTGAACTTAGGCAGCTGATGATGACGCTGCACGAGGACGCAAGACCGCTGAAGAACGCATATTGAGAAACAGCCAGAGTTTACAGCAGGGGTCAACAATCTCGGTCCAGGAGGGCTGGTGTCCCTGCAGGGTTTAGCTCCAACTTGCCTCAACACACCTGCCTGGGTGTTTCAAGTATACCTAGTAAGACCTTGATTGGCTTGTTCAGGTGTGTTTGATTAGGGTTGGAGCTAAAATCTGCAGGACACCGGCCCTCCAGGAACAAGTTTGGTGACCCCTGGATTTCCAGGGTTCCAGCTTTCTTCAAAATAAAAGAAAGACAATGGTGAGAACATCTTATAATAACAATTTTCAGTTTTTGAGGAACTATCCCTTTAACCCTTGTGAGGTGTTCGTATTTTGGTTACTCAGCCAGTGTTCATGGGTCTGGGTCCAAATTAACACTATCAAACAATTTTATGTTAAATTACACAACAAATGTTTACTTAATCCCAATTACAAGCCATATGCACAGCAATAAGGGTGTCATGATCCTCCAAATCCTCAATTCGATTACATTTTCGATTCTAAAGGCACGATTCGATTTTTGATTATGAATAATTAATTAATTAATGACCAGTTAATTATTTGTAGCCTACCGTTTAAACTACCTGACCTGCATGGTCTTTGTTTTACCCATAAACAAATCATACAGTAAATGAATAAAGGCAAGATACACACATAATTACCACCTGTCAATCACTTTTTTCTGCGGGACTCGTGAATTGGCAGTGATCTGTGTCGTTATAATGGTGTCTGTAAAAAAGACGCACAACCAATAGGAACCAGCCAACAGTATCTGAGACCAAGTACAAGTGAGTGAAAGATTGAAGCAGTCCTCTGACTGCCTGGACCTGCTGTCTCGAGCGCATGGCTGTGTGTGCGTCTTTGTCTGTGTGGTCACGTGATGTGCATTTTCAGAGGTAGAGAGGAAGGAGGGCTGCTCAGAAATGCTACACGCCACTGTGGATGTCAAATCGTTGTCGTTCTAAAATGCCATTTAAAAACAAAGACAGTGTAAACAGGGCCTGAGTGTGTACTTTTCGTGAGCGGATTTGCAACGGGGGCGGGCGGAGGATCGCGATGCCGGTGTTGTCTATCGGACGAACCGTACGTAATACGTACATAGCAGAGCTTGCAAAACTGTGTTTTTTTTGTCGACAACACGAACGTTGTCAATATAACTCACTGGAGATCCAAAATGCTTACACACCGGCGACTTCATTAAAAGAGGAGAGGGTTTAAGCTCTGTCGACGGGTCTCCTGCTTCTGCAGTTTAACAAGCACTTCAACAAGCATGTTTTTTTCACGCTTGGCAGGCAAAGCTGACGTGACATGGGGGCGTGGCAGCATCAACGATTCTATTTTTTGATTCGATAATCGAAATTGAGCATAAATTTCGATCGATTTCGATTAAAAATCGAAATCGTGACACCCCTACACAGCAAACATGGTTATTTTTTCCCTTTTACCTTTGTACCACACTGGCGGCCCGTTTCCACTGAGTAGTACGGTACGGTTCGGTTTGGTACGCTTTTATGGCCGTTTGTTCGGATTTATGTTCTTCACAGAAAATAAGCAAAAGCCAATGAATTTAAGGTTGAAAAAATAATTAATTGTTTAATTTTTCTTTTGAAAAAAACTGAAAACGGGTTTCACAGACACCATACAAGGGTTAACTGTGGTCAAATCTCTGATTAATTTCTTAACTAATTTGTAAGAGAACATGATAAAAGCGATCAACTATGCAGTATGAGTGATCGGAATCCCTCATACATGAAGTGTAGTTCAATCCATGTTTTAAAATGGATTTGAAAGCAACGATGTAGGGTTAAGCCGACACAAAAACACAGCAAACCAAGAAAATGAAGGCCACACTTTTTGTGTCATGCATTTGTGACAAAGCACAAACAGAAACATGCTCATCAGTCACTCACTTACTGTATGGTATTGAAGAAAATTATTTCTCTGTGGTGGACTGACAACTACATTCAAAAACAATGCATTGATGACTGGTTAGATGAGGAGGAAAGGAATGCCCTATGTGTTCAAGACTTATGTTTTGTGAGTTAGAGCTTTGAAGTCAACTACTCTTTATATTCCCACTAACTTCTTGCCTTTGAAACTGGGTGGAAATATTCACAGTCAAACTGATTGTGATCCAATAGACCAATTACCATGTTTGTAAACATTCAGGATGCGCGCGCAGGGAGGTGGCAGAAAGCAACCGGGAGAAAGCAACACCAGATGCGGTGCAGAGTTTGTTGTTGTCTTAGAAATAAGATATATTACTTACATATTATATATATTATTTACAAAATGCTTACAGCATATTATAACAGCTCGTCACCCAGTGACAAGCACAGTGATTCAGCAAAATTAACGTTAAAGTGAGCGGCGTTCATCTGACAGCTCCATTTGCATTAGCACCCTCCCAATGAATAATGGATAACACGAAATGACCAAGCATTCAGCCCGAAATATACAATCTCAATGAAGCTCCGAGTGATTTTACAAGAGAGAAGTTAAAGGTCTACAAGTCTTTGGATGCCAACAATGTTGTTCTTTGAGGTCATGTGCAATAAATATTGCTCCATGATGACCAGATTTAAGAAACACCGAGATTCCGCCTAGCCAAAGACAATGAAACAAGACGGAGCTAACGTTATACAAGGCCTGGGTAATTAATCACCAACACGCAAAACAACTGCATTCTGACAGTGAACTGCACCTGTACGGCAGGGTATGTGAACTTGCACATAAAGGTAAAGTTGGTTTTATATTCACACATTCAGACTTTCTCCTTAATAATATAATTTCATAAAAATATTATTTGCAAACTCTAAATAGAGAAATTATATTAGCAACAGCCAATGACTATCAAAGTACTACATGTTCACCCTGCTGAAAAATCCAGCTTAAACCAGCCTAGGCTGGTTGGCTGGTTTTAGCTAGTCAACCAGGCTGGTTTTAGAAGGGTTTTGGCCACTTCCAGGCTGGTTTCCAGCCATTTCCAGCCTGGTCTTAGCTGGTTAGGCTGGGAGATGACCAGCTAAAACCAGCTTGACCAGCTTAGCCAGGCTGGGAGCCCAGCCAAAACCAGCTATGTCCAGCTTAAACCAGGCTGGTCAAGCTGGTTTTAGCTGGATTTAGCTGGTCATTTTCCAGCCTGACCAGCTAAGACCAGGCTGGAAATGGCTGGAAACCAGCCTGGAAGTGGCCAAAATCCCTCTAAAACCAGCCTGGTCGACCAGCTAAAACCAGCCAACCAGCCTAGGCTGGGTTAAGCTGGATTTTTTAGCAGGGCACAGTCAAATAAACAGTGCTAATGTTGTTTTCAAGTCACACTTGCAGGTTATTTCAGACTGAATATTCAAAGTGCCGTGGTAAACAATATAGGGAGTGTGTCACAAGTTCTCACTGAATGAATGTGTGAATATAAAACTAAGTTTACCTTTATAAATGTAACCTTCATGTTTCATTCTTAGCATTCAGCGTCAGCAGTTTAATTAACCACATGTAACTGTTTTTGCTGAAATTATTTCTGCAATCAAAAACGAGTGATGTGTCTGATTCAGCATAGCGTGAACTGACCTGATATGGCATGAGAACTGCAGAGTCCAGCATTTCTAATTAGCTCCTTACTTCATTCAGCTCCCATTTAGCCAAAGACGTCTACAGTCGGTATAAAAAGCAGTGTGTGGTGTATGGCAAAAGTTAAGTTTTCCATTTTTGGACTTGAATTCGGCATCCTACTGCAAAACACGACATCTTTCCCATTGCAGCCTGTCTGTTTTCTGCAACCGGGGACCCATATGACGTCATGTGTGACGTAGGTTGGTAATTGGTCTATAGATATTATTGTTGTGCTATAGAATAAAAATTTTAAGTATGTAACATCTTTGAAAATGTGTGGCATTTCAATGTAAAGAATGTAAGTGTTGTATGGTAATAACGTTAATAATGGAGGATGTCTTACCTGTTAAATTCATAGATGTCTTCTATGTTTCCAAATAGGGCACACACCTGTTCTGGCTTGATCGGAAGATCTCCTGTATCTATAATATGAGCAAGGTAGTCCTGCAAAGAAAAAAACTTGAATAATCAAAAACAAATTAGACTAACATGGGAGAATTTATATACTTCTAGAAACACTTTGATGTTTATGATGATTCAACAAATTGCATACAATAAATTGGCAGGGATATTGTCATAAGGGGGTCTAGTCGAGTCCCTGTCAGCAGGGACGAGGGTCTCAGGGGAATGACATGCCAGGAGAGATATGAGTTGGATCATTTCCCCTCACCAAGAAAGTTTGCCAGTGTGTTACTTTGATTTGTGCACCATAGCATATTTTGTGTTCCAATAAAAGTGTTTGACAAGTACCAGCTGACAACTCTGTCTTCATACTCACCTTATTCAAATGAGCTTGTAACACATATAAATAAGTATGACCTAATATTAGCACTGCTGGGTCGCTGGTTCAGGCCTCGGCTCAGTTGGTGTTTCTGTGTGGAGTTTGCATGTTCTCCCTGCGTTCGCGTGGGTTTTCTCCGGGTGCTCCGGTTTCCCCCACAGTCCAAAGACATGCGGTACAGGAGAATTGGGTAGGCTAAATTGTCTGTAGTGTATGAGTGTGTGTGTGAATGTGTGAGTGGATGTTTCCCAGAGATGGGTTGCGGCTGGAAGGGCATCTGCTGCGTCAAAACGTGCTAGATAAGTTGGCGGTTCATTCCGCTGTGGCGACCCCGGATTAATAAAGGGACTAAGCCGACAAGAAAATGAATGAATGAATAATATTAGCACCAAACGTGACGCATCACAACTGAAACATTTAAATGAAGCTATTAATTTAAATACCAGCCAAGATACTCCAGATGAATTAGTAAGGGGCTGACCTTCATTTTCAAACCATTTGCTAGGCATTTTATTTTCAAGATCTGAGGTAATGTCACGAAAAAATCACCTGAACAACAATTCTGCCACCTAACTGCACTACATTTCCCATCATGCACCTCACTCACACACCAGTTCCGGATCACCCCTGATTACTTGCAACTGTAGCTCATGGAAGACTGACTATATGGACTACCCATCTCCTTGCCGTTCCAAGTTGCTTTGCTGCCTGCGTCAATCTCTTTGCCTGTGACCACGACTCCTGCATTTGGTTCCTCAGCTCTGTTTCAGAGCTGCTCATCACAGGTGAACTATCTGCTGCTGCTTTCAGTAGTATGGAAATAAACGTTCCATAAAAAGGTGTTCAACTCACATTATCAGCGTTATAAAGCACATCATCTGTACTCAAAGAGATAACTGACTAAAGCAGTTTATGGTGTTGTTTTGCTATGACGTCATGGAAATATAAACTGTTTCTAAAATAGAACTTACACGCATCACTGATGCGAGACGAAAACTAGTTTTAACATGAAAGATACCATTTATTGCGTATCCCAACATTCTCCAGTATGACCGGAATGGCAGTGGGTCAGTAATGGCGTGGGGTGGCATTTTTTTGGAGGGTCGCACATCCCTCCATGTGCTTGCCAGACACTGCAATTTGGTACCAGGATGAGATCTTCAGACCTCTCTGTGAATTGGCCCTGGTTTCCTTCGTATACAATCAAATGCTAGACCTCATGAGGCAGGAGTGTGTCAGCAGTTCCTGCAAGACAAAGGAATTAATGGACTGGCCTGCAGTTCCCCAGATCTGAATCCAATTGAGCACATCTGGGACATACATCAAACGCAACATTGCATTACAGGCTGTCCGGGAGTTGGTCATCTCATCAGGAGCACGCCAAGGCATTGTAGGGAGGTCATACAGGCACAGAGGCCACACACACTACTAAGCCTCATTTTGACTTGAATGTTGGATCAGGCTGCAATATGTTTTCCCACTTCAATTTTGAGTGTGATTCCAAATCCAGAACTCCATGTGTTAATATTTTCTATTGGAAGTTAATAAAATCATCTTTAATGTCATCTTCAAAATATATTTTCTCTGAATGGATTATTGTGATGGCCATATTTGCGTATCTATCTCTGATATAAATCTGTAATGCCTCTAATTCTTAAGGGATTACACCATTCAGATCTCTCTTTGCCCAACAAAGCTGCCGAAGCTCCTCACTCCAGCAGCCTCAATGTAATCCCACAGACTGAAATGACACTAGGCTTAGAGCATGTCTCATAGGTCTCTGCCTCATTTACTGTTATCTTTAGTCTTACAGTACATTTGAAATGCTGTATAGTTCTGTATAGGTCTATTATTTGAGGAAATCTCTAGTTTTTCAATCTGAAGCAAAGATTTGTTGATTATAATGTGTAATGAGCAAGTTCTTTATTTGCATTAGGCCACTACAAAAATTATAATTTTACATCACTTTTTTACATCGAGCAATAAGAGATCGCATGGGCATTGCTGACAAAGAGCATGTGTTTGTGTGCATGGAAATGCATTATCTTCCCTCCCTGTTAAATTTGATCTAATCCATGTCCTCAAACACGACGCAGTGGCGCAGTGGGTAGCACGTTCCCCTCACAGCAAGACGGTCGCTGGTTTGATCCTCGGCTCAGTTGGCGTTTCTGTGTGGAGTTTGCATGTTCTCCCTGCGTTCGCGTGGGTTTCCTCCGGGTGCTCCGGATTCCCCACAGTCCAAAGACATGCGGTACAGGTGAATTGGGTAGGCTAAATTATCCGTAGTGTATGAGTGTGTGTGTGGATGTTTCCCAGAGATGGGTTGCGGCTGGAAAGGCATCCGCTGCGTAAAAACTTGCTGGATAAGTTGGCGGTTCATTCCGCTGTGGCGACCCCGGACTAAGCCGACAAGAAAATGAATGAATGAATGTCCTGAAACACCCCCCCCCCTCTCCTGCTTTCACTTCTTATTCCAACGGAGTGAGCGAATCGTGTATTCTTGTCATCATATATTTTATTTCTATTGTTAGCTGATTTTATTCAACAAAACTAGCATAAGCCTAGTATTTAGTGAAAGTAATGTTACTTTGCCTGTAGCAGAGACTGTTTTATCATCAATACTTGTTTAGCACAAACGTTCATAACATACAAAAACGTAAAAAACTAAATCTATGAAACGTTCTGCCTTTGTGCTTTGTTTTCTTTGTTTGTTTGCTATTGTTATGACACCCGTACACAGTGTTAAAGTCCAGCATCTTCACATTGGCTTTAGTCTTGACTGGTGCAGTTGATTGACTTTTGTCGTAGGAGCACTGTACAAATATGGCGGCGCTATTCACGCATGTTCAGGGTCCATATGCAACATCTAGTGTATACATCTATGGATACTGCCAAGGAAGGTGACATTAATGTTGCACTAAACACAGACTTTTACTCTTCTGAAAATGTAGTTCTTGGTATTTTATTTAAATATTATATTCTTACTCCACATAATTTCTGTTTGTATCTTAAAAGACAGAAAATAATGGATATCTGTACAGTACAGTACATGCAAAACAAATCTTAGGCATATGCCTATATAAATGCAATCTTTAGTTCAAAAACAGAGTTACTGTGATGCAAGTAATCTCACTCAAAGTTGTGTGACACTGTGCTGTACTCAGATGACTCACTTGGCACAATCCAATTGTCAAACTGGATGTTACATAACGGATAATCCCGGTTCAGTGCATGTCTAACTGCTAACAAGTCATAATCAGTAATGTTTTTAACATCTAAAGAAGAAATGCTTTCAAGTGTGGATGCAATAGAATGAGAATTAAACATGAGATTTGATACGACCTGATGGATTGAACCACACACCCACTGCGATTCCAGTGCCCTGAGCTAACCTGCTGATGGCATAATAAGCTTAAGGTTGGAACGCAATGGAGGTATCAGCATTTTTTTCTCTCTCTCCTATATTATGTTGGAGTGGAGACTTGATTCTATCTCTCATTTGTTGATTGGATAGAGGAAGATCTGAATGCAAACTTGCAGATTACTGTAAGAAAGAGACACCCTGTTATAAAATCCAGCTTAAACCAGCCTAGGATGGTTGGCTGGATTTTTCAGCAGGGCAGGGTTTAAGCAGACTGACTGATGGAGTTTAAGTAGTCTGACTGATGTGCATTTTTATTATAATTAGTAATCTAAATCAAAGTAATCAAAAACTTTTTGAAATATATATTTAAAAAACATTTACCAACCATTTATATATGGATGGATGACATACAATAAGATACACAATTACATGAAGTCACACTGGTTAACTTTGAAATGGGATAGAACAAGTTAATATTATACAATAATATAAACCTACGCTGTAAACATCACTCTTTTATCACTAGTTCTGCTTCCTGTGCCCGGAACATCTTTGCAGGCTAAGTTTGCTAGGCCGTACATTGCTGAGAAAAAACTAAGTGATACCAATTATGTTGTTGGTACTCCTGATCGACGACGTAAGAATAGAGTATGCCATGTGAACATCTTAAAGTCATATATCTCTCGCAATGAAAATGTTGAGGTGCCTGCTGTTACATCTGTGTCCACAGCAGTTGTTCTGTCTGCTGACTGTTCAGAGGAGGATGCATTAGTAGCAATAAATATCCAATCTTTGAGTGCTCGTCTGCAGAATTCAGTGATTTTGAGGGACTTGAATGGTCATTTGTCACATCTCACTGAAGAACAGTGGAAAGCTGTTAGTGATTTAATTGCCAACTTTCCTAACTTGTTCTCTGATGTTCCTTCCCAGACTACAACATTGTACCATGACATTGACGTTGGAGACAGCAAACCTGTTAATCAACATCCATACAGAGTAAATCCTAAGAAGCGGGAGATCATGAAGTCTGAGGTAGCTTATTTAGTTGAACATGGTTTAGCAGTACCCAGCCAAAGTCCATGGAGCTCACTATGTATTTTAGTACCAAAGTCTGATTTTACATTCCTGTTTTGTACTGACTACTAAAAAGTTAATTCTTTAACCAAACCAGATTCATATTTATGTGTGGATAAGGTTGGTAGTGCTAAATTTGTAACCAAATTAGATCTCCTTAAAGGTTACTGGCAAGTACCATTGACTTCTCGTGCTTCTGAAGTGTCTGTCTTTGTCACTCCTGATTCTTTACTACAGTACTCTGTCATGGCATTTGGGATGTGAAATGCCCCAGCTACTTTTCAGCGCCTTATGAATGTCAGGAGTGACTATGCTGAAGTTTACTTGGATGATGTTGTAGTCTTCACTAACACTTGGGAGGAACGGTCAATGCGCCATTTGTTTTTAGACAAACTATCTAACATGTTGGTTTATTAACCCTTGTGCACTTCAAATTTACTACCTTTTGTTATGTTCAGGATGATGCATTAGATAATTCTTTGCATAAATCTGAGTCAACCTCAGTCCTGATCAAAACTACTAAATGTTTTTAAAAATGAGAGGATTTTACCTGTTTAATTGCCAAACTCATAATTTATGTCACTGATTTAGTAAAAAAAAAAAAAACACACACACACAGACACAAAAAAATCACGTATTTTCTAAATAAAATGTACTTGTGGACTGGATTTTGTTAACCTTTTATCATAGTCTTGAACATGTGAAAAAACTCTGCATTTGATGCATTGTTTTTGTGCAGCATAAGGTTTTAATTTTTTCTCCCTAACTTACTGTAGGTGGCTGTTTTTGCCCCATTGACTTCCTTTATAAGCACATTTTTTGATTGCAAAGCTATGACACCATGAGCTCTATTTTGACGGTCCATGCGCAAAGCGCAAAACGCTGGGCGCAAATGCTTTCAGGGCGTGTCAGGACGCGTTTTTGATAATTTAAGGACGGGGAAATCTGCCTTGCACTTCGGCGCATGGTCTAAAAGGGTTGAGTTTATTATCTTAATAAGTTATAGCTGTGTTTTGAGAATAAACCAATTACAGTCTCATCACCCATTACCTTTAAGAGCCAGCTGCGTCGCGCCAAGAGCGCATTCGCTATTTACAGGACGCAAAGTAAGTCTAAGTCGAAAAAATGAGCATTTCACAAGCAAACAGTTAACAGTTTTTAACTAAAAAACTTTTACTAAAAACAATTGATGTTAAAGTGACAATCTATGGCATGCCTGAGAGGTAATCACTATTCTGTGAGCAACAGAAAGAGTGAACCTATAGCATGTATGTTAAAAGTCATGTACACCTACATACTAATCTACACTGTGAGACAAACCATAACAACCGTTAACTTAGAAGCTATAAATGAAAATCATTAATGATAGACTGCAGAACAAGACGACAGGAATGTACTTTATCTGCAAGTGTCCACTGATATACCACACACAACCTCAACTGAAGACCAATACATTGTGTTCAGTGTTTTAGGAGCAGTCTATAAATCAGTTTAAGCCAATGTGTTGAGATAATAACCGATCAATCATCTATTTACTTGTCTATAATAATGTATTTATTTTAATTATTAAAATATGTGAATTGCTATATGATTGATTAAGCATATAATGTAAATAAAGTTTTTAGGGGGAAGGATTTGAAAGGCTTATGCTTACCTCTACAATACTCCGCAGATCTCTCACATACATTCGTTCGGTCTCAATGATCTCCATGACCACACGGTCCAAGTAGGTGAGCTCGGGGTTGGGTGCCATGGTGTTGGCAGCAAATGGAGAGAAACTGGTATTGTTGTTAACAGTGTTGCTGCTGTTTTGCTGGAGGAAGTGACTGGATGTTTGGGTAAGATTAGGTTCAGTCGGATTGGCAGCAGGTGTCAGCTCCAGATCCACATTGTCCTCGATTGGTACAGCAGTGGACACAACACCTGACAAGGGAACGTCGTCCCGAGAGGAACCGGACCCAGATGATATGTTGGAGACTACGCTTACGGGCCTCTGGACGTCTGTGAAGTCAGAGCAATCAGACAGCGTAGTAATGGAGGAGCGGTCATTACTGCCAAGAGAGTCGATGGACAATCGAGGCGATTCTAAAAAAGAAACAACAACAAGGGAAGGTGAGTCGAGAGTTATTTTTCTGCATGTTACAATACGTTTATCACACACTAAAAACAGGCAAGGTTTTGATAAATGAGGGTGTTAAGATGCAGCTATTTGCTATATACTGTATAACATCTAATCCACAAATACCCCTCACTTAACCCTGCTGAAAAATTCAGCTTAAACCAGCCTAGGCTGGTTGGCTGGTTGGTTTTGGCCATTTCCAGGCTGGTTTCCACCCATTTCCAGCCTGGTCCTAGCTGGTCAGGCTGGAAAATGACCAGCCAAATTCAGCTAAAACCAGCTCAACCAGCCTGGTTAAAGCTGGATATAGCTGGTTTTGGCTGGACTCCCAGCTTGGCTAGGCTGATCAAGCTGGTTTAAGCTGGTCATCTCCCAGCCTGACCAGCTAAAACCAGGCAGGAAATGGCTGGAAACCAGCCTGGAAGTGGCTAAAACCCCTCTAAAACCGGGCAGGTCGACCAGCTAAAACCAGCCAACCAGCCTAGGCTGGTTTAAGCTGGATTTTTCAGCAGGGAACCAGCAAACAAAGTACCACAGGACTACCCCAAACCCCAAACCAGCACCCAGGCAACACAGAAATTGTAAGGTTTACAGCAGAGTTGAATGTTCATTTTTAACTCTAAGCTTACTTGAAAATAGACAAATTCTCCCTTTACTTGATATACAGTGGGGAAATATCTGGTGAAAATTAATTAGATATTAGATAATTCCATACTATATAGTGCACTAAAATCAGTATGCGAGCCGAGTACTACGTCCAAATTCATAGAATTCGAAAATCAGAATGCGAGAAGTACCCGGATGACTTACTACTTTCGGCGAGATTCTGAAATGCGCATCCAATGCACGCTGCGCTATCCCATGATGCCCTGCGAGAAAATTCAAGAAGCTGCGCGACTGACGCAGGTAGGTCATGTGACCATGGCAAAATGGCAGGTGTAGTACGTCCAAATTCCATTCATACTTTTCACATTCATACTTTATAGAACAAACTTTTCCAACGGCCGAGTAGTACGTTTAAATTCAGTTGCAGTACCTACTGGGTAGTAGGCGGTTTCGGACGCAGCCATTGTTTTGCTGAAATGAGATTTTAGCTGCTGTTTGGGCTTTCACTACATTACTACACCTTCCTTTCGGCAGCTCCCAAGAGGCAGAAATTCTGCAAAAAGTTGAACTTCTGGACATGCTGAAGGAAGGTAAAAGTTATGCAGTTGTAGGGCGTCATTACCTAATAAATTAGTTGAAGATCAAATAGTTTTGGTCTTCGAGTTCATTCTATAATACTGGACTTATTTTAATATAAAAGTTTGAACTTTGAGAGTGTTTAAACAAGGGAGAAAGTGTGAAAACGTTAATGTCTGTCTGAGAAATGTGTATAAAGTATGTAGTGGAGGGTTTTACAGCCTTAAAACATCTATAATAATTGCAAAAAATAAAGCTGACTACTTATTTGATTTTTTTTATCCTGCAAATAACGAGGGACCACTGTATGTTGATACCTGTGTAACATTATAATTATTACCAATTGTAGCAAAATGTACGCTTTCTTATTTTCTCAATCGCTTGACCGTGAGGTGTGTGACATAACACTTCACGGATCACATTGTCACAGGCGCTGGAAGTCAGGAATTACAGGAGATTATGACGACCAATAAACAGCAACACCAACAACAACACACAATAAACACAACCAAAATACACATACAGCTGCCATTAAAGAATCTATTCTCAAACCTCAATTTCAGACTGCATCAAGTGTAATACATTTCAAATGTAGTTCAACTGCATAATAAAATGTTGAAAATGCTTGAAGAATTTAGACAAAATATTTAATTGAAACGATGTAATTATCTGGTTTCATTTATCAGTAGTTCCTTTCATGTGCTTTCACTGAAAAATGACATCTTACTTGTGTGTCTCTGTTTACATTTTGTTTTTTGTGCATGGGCTCCATTTGTTGCTTTGGCTTAAAGGAAAACAGCGAGATGAAATTGACTGCTCAAAGTCACATAATTCAGTGAAAAAAGAAATAAGTTTGACCCCTAAATCAAATAATGACTAATGAAGTCCTGTCAACGGGTTATAATGTTAAATATGCACATGAGAGTTTTATTTTTAGCAAGAAAAGAGCACAACTGCAGTCAGATGTTCACAACGGACTTCACACAAATGTTCATTCAGGTTAACATGATTGGAAATAGAATTGGAATATAATCAGATCTGCAATAGTCACATCACACAATATGCAATGTTCAGTCTGAATTGTAGTAGATCAGATGCTACAGAATTGCATTTAATCACTGTATTTATGGGGATTTTATATGATTTATGCAATAACAAAATGTCTTTGTCATGTTTCTAGTCCAAATATCTACATTAACACATCTACACATTCTACAAAGTGAAAACACGATTTTAATAAAGGTTTTAATTACCCTTCTGGCAGATAATCTAACTTGTTTTAAGGTGGAAGGGGTCGGAAGTTGATTACAAAACTACATTTTACTTGATCTAAGATATTTTTATATATTTCAACTGGAAAGACGACAAAGCAAAGTAAGAAAAGCATGTTTGCATTGTGAATATTTAGCTTCTGTACCTGAATACTAACAGTAAAAAATAAAAAAAAAATAAAAAAACGCTAGGTTCCACACAATTCCTTCATGTTGTCCTAACACAGATTAATTAAGTTAACTTAATTGTTTTTACAAATTGAAGTAGATTGAACATAAAACAATTAGGTTGTCCCCCAAAAAACTCAAGAACTGTGTAGTTAGTACAAGCAGCAAGTAGATAGCAAGCAAAGTAATGTTTATCGCAGAAAAATAAAATATTGCAATATCAGATTTATCCAATATCTTGCAGCCCTGATTGGAAAACTGTAATCACGCTCCTTTTGAACATTGTGCCTGTCGATGAACTAAGAGTTTACAGCATGCCTTAATGTCATTAATTAATAATATAAAACACATCAACATGGACTCTGACCAGCCAGGAAACAGTCTCACAACAATAGCGATTACTAATAGTGATAACACAAAACGGACAGTTATTACAGTACATAAACAAGTATTGTTTACATCTGTATATATACCAGAGGAAACCATGTGTGTATAAAGCCATTACAATGAAAATCTAAACTTGAAATACACTTATTTTCTTACAGTCTATGTATAAAACATTGTCAATATATACTCATTCATCCTAACGAAAAGTGATATGAAGAGTCTCACACCAAATGTCAGCATGTGCAGCTCCAAATGAAGAGTTAAAAACAGACAATCTATAAACTCATACTTGCTCAGAGTCTTTGAGTCCCATCTACCTTTAAGCCTGTAAAAGAGAATACGCTGATGTCAACACGAGGACAGACGGCGGAAGCTCATTTTCTGCTTTCATTTCCATATGATAATATTGAAAGTAAACACTTTCAAACAGCACTGGCGTGCTTTGCCAGACCATCCCATTTGCGGTTGCTGGACTTTCACCCCTATATCTCCAAAGCACTGCTGGGTGGTCAATGACATCACGCATGTGAAAAAATTATTAATCTATGGAAACAGACTAGGATTTACAAATGAACAATGGCACAATGTAATCAAAACAAACTATATGGCTAAACTACATTTGTAATTTACTCTGGCTGGTGATCCAAATCCAAGAAGCCCGATTTTGAAGCCAAAGGATCTGAGTTAGGCAAGAATACTACATTATCATGGCTGCACTGCAAAATTTTGACCTACATTTTTTGTCCAAATATCTAAAAATTCTTAAGACTTATTAATACCTTTAAAGAAATTCTTAAGGTATATAGCATTTTTTAGACAAGCAAGAAATGTTGTCTTGTTTTAAGAAATTGTCTTTAAAAAATGACTTAATTGTCTCTATAACATCAGAAAGGTCCGACCCTTTTTATCTGATCATGCAGCTCAACTCCTTGTTCAAGCTCTTGTTCTCTCCAAACTGGACTACTGCAACTCTCTACTAGCCGGGCTTCCAGCTAACTCTATCAAACCTCTTCAGCTGCTCCAGAACGCAGCAGCACGAGTGGTCTTTAATGAACCTAAAAGAGCACATGTCACTCCGCTGCTCATCCGTTTGCACTGGCTGCAAGTTGCTGCTCGCATCAAATTCAAAGCTCTGATGTTTGCTTACAAAGCGACTTCTGGCTTTGCTCCTTCTTATCTGCTCTCACTTCTGCAGATTTATGTGCCCTCCAGAAACTTGCGTTCTCTGAATGAACGTCGCCTCGTGGTTCCATCCCAAAGAGGGAAGAAATCACTTTCCCGAACGCTCGCGTTCAATCTGCCCAGTTGGTAGAATGAACTCCCTAACTGCATCAGAACGGCAGAGTCACTCGCTGTCTTCAAGAAACGACTAAAAACTCAACTATTTAGTCTCCACTTCCCTTCCTAATCTGCAATTGCCTCTCTGGCTCCACCGCTAACTGTACTCAAAAAAACAAAAACAAAAAAACTATTTACTAATACTTTCTTCTTAGACTTTACACACCTGAAACTTGCCTATAGCACTTATTCATTGTTGCTCTTGGTTGTGTAAATTGCTTCCTTGTCCTCATTTGTAAGTCGCTTTGGATAAAAGCGTCTGCTAAATGACTAAATGTAAATGTTGTCTTTTATTTTGCTTGTTTTATGGTAAAACTTTTTTTTTTTGGACATTATTCCTGAAATCATGAAAATATATTTAACTTGTCTAGAAAACGCTCCTTGGTTTAAAGATTTTTAGGTATTTAGATTATTATTCGGAAGGTCATGATTTGCACTCATTAAATAGATACTTTGTATAGCTTTATTTTTCATTCTTAGGGGATACAAAACACAGACGTTTCGGCACAATGCCTTCCTCAGTGCATGTGTGTAGATATTTGGATTAGAAAAAAGACAGAAACTTTAAGTACGAAAGGAGTTTTTTGTATTAAATTTTTCTTTAAAACAAGCAAAATAATCTGCCAAAGGGATAAACAAAATAACTTTCTATAAATTAAAAACAAGATACTTTTGCTTACCCCATTGGCAGCTTATTTTGCTTGTTTTAAGGAAAAACTCACACAATTTTGACACTTTTTTGTTTTCCTAAAACAAGACAATATATTTTTTTTACGTGTCTAGAAATTGTATTTAAGAATTTGTAGATATTTGGACAAGAAACAAGACAAAACCTCTAGGTATATTTTGCAGTGTGGTTCTGCAAATAGCTCCTTGCAATCCCTGAAAATCCATTAAATAACCTATACATTTTTATTCAACAATTTTGGATTTTCTAATGAACCTTCAGTATAGAGCAGAAGAACCAGCATTCCTCTTAGCATAAATAACATTTTATAAGTCTAAATAAAAACAAATCAAATGGAACCATAACAGAATTTCATTGTGAGATGATGAATTTAAAATGGATAGTCGAACCAAAATATTTAATTATTCAATCTCAAAATTTTCTTCACTTCTTTTTGTTGTTGTGTTGTTAAACACAAAATAGTACATTTCGAAAACAAATTAGGAGAAGTATCCATTTATGACCATATTTGAATAAATTTCTATGCTGTAAAACCCAGTAAGTTATGGTAACTCAAACTATTTGAGGAAACCAATCGCGACAAACCATTTGAGTTCAAAAACTAATCCTAATGAGTACATAATCCATTTGAGTACACGAAACAATTCGAACACAGTAAAACCCAATAAAGTAAGAGAACTCAAACCAATTGAGTACTGTAAGTTAAGGCAACTCAAACCGTTTGTGAAAACCAATTGCTACAAACCATCATAGTTCATTATAAGCCATTAACTTACTGTAAGTGATTAAGTAAGTCAGTTTTGTGTTTCTCTTCAGTAATTGTGCTTGTTAACAGCAGGTGTTCATCATTAATGCTCAATCAACATGTAATTAATCATTTAATTTACTCATTAGCTTTAACACTGAGTTTTCAAATTGGCTTCCATTAAATGTTGAGGTAACCGCACTAATTTAATTTGCTAAATGTGACTAGGTTTTACAATGGGGCTTACCTTTAACTCTTGTGTAGTGTACTGATTATTATATTAGTAGTGTTTTAGATTATTTTTGAATGTTTTTATTATCTTATTTTATTTTTTAAGACAAAATTATTGACAATTTTAGTAGCCTATAGACATTTAAGGACAGAACTGACCAACACCTGTGGCTTTACAGCGAACTCCACCCACACAAAGTCCTCATGCCATTTATAACCTAGGGACAGCTAGCCGATTCAAAGCTACAGGTCATCAGTGATGTTCGTCTTTTATCCCATTGGGTTCAGAGAAAGGTTAGTATATGGAAAGCTTGCTTTTATCTCAGGACAAGTAAACCCTCTGTCTCACATGCCAAATTCAGTGACATCCTGTGGCATTTTAGTCATTGAAATTTGACTATGGATAGGCAAAAGATAAGATCTATTTGTATTGAAAAAAATCGTATATTCAGTTTAATATGCAGAGACAACTACTATACAAGTAAACAATTTGTAGTCTCATTTCTGGAAAATGAGATGTCATTGATGAGACACTGATGACACATTTATTGTCTCTTTATGTATACATGTATACAAAGTATGTCACTGTATGTTGCACTGGAACCAGCACATACGTGTTTCACTCATCATAGCACATGTGCTGCAGGTAATTTTAAAATAAAAGATAATGACAACATCGGTCTGTTTGTTTGAACATTCCAACAAATGTGCAAGTGGCATATCAAATCCATAACTAAATTTTTCTTTTGATCTGCTCCATGGCAAGAAATTGGACATACTGCTTACAAAATCAATCACAGTTGAACTTAAGTAGTTTAGTAGCACATTGAGAAGCCTGAACCTAAGCTTAATTCACGAAATAATTATGTGGAAAAAATATATAAACACATAATATTCATTCTATTATTTTTTTTTCTCATTTTATATATTGTCTTACAAGTTGGTCACGCGCCAGTACAGTGCTAAATCAGTTTATAAACAGACACTAAAAGTATTTGATCAAAAGACTAATAAGTATAATAACTGTAATATAATACCAAAAAATTAAATATACATTGTAAAAGCACTATAGAAATAAAGATGAACTGAATTGAATTCAGTTTTTTAATGAATTGTGTTTAAAGGATCATGTGTCTGTGATTATTTCCAATTAGGTACGGAAAGATGTTATGGGATGTTTCACTTAAGCTCTACTTACACTGGATATTACATGATCACTACTACTCATTTGTAATATTTGCAAAAGTTGCGATTGATCCTGTGTGAAATGGGATTTGTAACCATAAACTGCAAGTATATCTATATTTCCTATATTAGAGACACGTTATATACTCTGGTGTTCACAATAAAAGTTTGTCGAATAGAAAAAGCCCTAATATTAAACTATTTTACATTCAAATGTATATTTAAAATTATAAACAAAAACTTAAATACATATATTGATAAATTGTGTCAGGATAAATTTGCCTAGGACCTCCGTATATCTAGAACTACAGGCAAAGAGATGTCAGATGTCATCATCTGTCTTAACCACTAAGATCATTTGGGGTGGATCAAAGACCTACAGAGAAACGGAGGAAGGTATAGAACTCTTGAATGTTTATTTTTAAGTCTCTTTCATACAGCAGAGCTGATCAATGAAAGTTATTTATAACCACAGCAAAGCTGATTTTTTTTTTAAATAACCGGAGAACTATGAGTCTCAAGTATAACTTCATTCTGCACAATCCTGCACATTGTATATACTGCTCTCATCACTTCAGACATTTGTTGTTTGGGGCCATTCACATGCTGCATCTTAAAAAAAACATGAAATCATGAGATGTGAAGCTTTTTCCATCAATTTCTACATGCTTATGGCTCTGTGGTGTCCGCCATTTATAAGCAAACGACAATTGTGCTTTCGAAGAAAACACCAGTCTAACCCTTGCTGTAGCTCTGATACAAGATTTATTTACGGAAAAATAAAAAAGTGCAACAGTGTTTGGTTGCTCTGTGTTTGTCTCAGGTTATTATGTTATAACTGAAATGTGTATAGGCGACGCAGTGGTGCAGTGGGTAGTGCTGTCACCTCACAGCAAGAAGGGTCGTTGGTTCGAGCCTCGGCTCAGTTGACGTTTCTGTGTGGAGTTTGCATGTTCTCCCTGCCTTCACGTGGGTTTCCTCCGGGTGCTCTGGTTTCCCCCACAGTCCAGAGACATGCGGTACAGGTGAATTGGGTAGGCTAAATTGTCCGTAGCGTATGATTGTGTCTGTATGTTTCCCAGAGAGGGGTTGCGGCTGGAAAGGCATCCGCTGCGATAAACGTGCTGGATAAGTTGGCGGTTCATTCCGCTGTGGCGACCCCGTATTAATAAAGGGACTAAGCCGACAAGAAAATGAATGAAATATCTGCGTGTTAATATATCTGTAAGTAATTACATTTCTAATTACACTCTTGATCCATCTTTTACCGTAAGACAACCTAAAAACTCCCCATACCCCCAGACCTGTCCATAACTCTACCTGTTTCCCACTTCAAGAGCACCAGGAGGTTTATGCAATACTATAATGAACATAATAATTAGTACTTATGTTCTGATGCATAGTAATTAAGGCCACTTAATATAAAGTGGGACCCACATTAAAAATGAAAGCCAGAAGACTGGATATTTACGAATGTTCTATGAATATCTAGCATATGAATACACAAGCTGATAACGACAATACATTTTCTGATAATCATTATAGCAAAATGGAATATGCGTGTAATGTAATGTGGATTTTATATAGCGCATTTATTGTGTATGGTCTAAGGGTGTCACGATCCTCCAAATCCTCCATTCGATTACATTTTCGATTCTAAAGGCAAGATTCGATTCGATTTTCGATTATGAATAATTAATTAATTAATGACCAATTAATTATTTGTAGCTTACCGTTTAAACTACCTGACCTGCATGGTCTTTGTTTTACCCATAAACAAATCATACAGTAAATGAATAAAGGCAAGATACACACATAATTACCACCTGTCAATCACTTTTTCTGCGGGACTCGTGAATAGGCAGTGATCTGTGTCGTTATAATGGCGTCGGTAAAAAAGACGCACAACCAACAGGAACCAGCCAACAGTATCTGAGGTGTTCACTAAAATGACTAAGTACAAGTGAGTGAAAGATTGAAGCAGTCCTCTGACTGCCTGGCCCTGCTGTCTCGAGCGCATGGCTGTGTGTGCGTCTGTGTCTGTGTGGTCACGTGATGTGCATTTTCAGAGGTAGAGAGGAAGGAGGGCTGCTCAGAAATGCTACACGCCACTGTGGATGTCAAATCGTTGTCGTTCTAAAATGCCATTTAAAAACAAAGACAGTGTAAACAGGGCCTGAGTGTGAACTTTTCGCGAGCGGATTTGCAACGGGGGCGGGCGGAGGATCGCGATGCCAGTGTTGTCTATCGGACGAACCGTACGTAATATGTACATAGCAGAGCTTGCAAAACTGTGTTTTTTTTTGTCGACAACACGAACGTTGTCAACATAACTCACTGGAAATCCAAAATGCTTCCACACCGGCGACTTCATTGAAAGAGGAGAGGATTTAAGTTCTGTCGACGGGTCTCCTGCTTCTGCAGTTTAACAAGCACTTCAACAAGCCTGTTTTTTCCCGCTTGGCAAGCCAAGCTGACATGGGGGCGTGACAGCATCGACGATTCTATTTTTTTATTCGATAATCGAAATGGAGCATAAATTTCGATCGATTTCGATTAAAAATCGAAATCGTGACACCCCTAGTATGGTCATACACCCAAAGCGCTTCACAATCATGAGGTGACCACACCACCAACATTGTGCAGCATCCACTTGGATGATGCGATGGCTGCCACAGGACAACGGCGCCAGTGCGCTCACCACACAGCAGCTATTAGTGGAGTGGAGAGACAGTGATAGAGCCAATTCGGTGGTAGGGATGATTGGGAGGCCATGATCGTAAGGGCTGATAGAGGGACTTTGGACAGGACACCGGGGTTACACCCCTGCTCTTTCACGAGAAGTGCCATGTGATTTTTAATGACCACAGAGAGTCAGGACCTCGGTTTAACGTCTCATCCGAAAGACGGCGCCCACTGACAGTGTAGTGTCCCCTTCACTTTTACTGGGGCATTAGGACTCACATAGACCACAGGTTGAGCGCCCCCTGCTGGCCTCACTAACACCACTTCCAACAGCAACCTAGTGTTCCCTAGTGGTCTCCCATCCAGGTACTAACCAGGCTCAGCCCTGCTTAGCTTCAGTGAGTAACCGGTCTTGGGCTGCAGGGTGATATGGCTGTATAGTAATACGCAGCCTTCCTCCAAAGCTATTCGTTCAATGCTTTCGTCTATCTCAACAATACATTTGAATGAACTTCAATAACTCAAATACATTTACACTGTAAAAAGTGATTAGTTACTTAAAGCGAGTAAACAAACTGCCTTAAAAGAAACAAGTTGACTTTAAAGAAATAATGTAAGTAAACCCATTGTTACTTGGAACTGTTAAGTTGACTTAATTTTTATAATTATGCAAGTTGTATTCACTTTTTTAAAATAAAAGTAAACTTATCACTTTTTCCAATACACCTTTATTATATTTGTTTGTTTTTTTCAGCTTTTCTGTGTCTAGCAAAATGACAGTAACTAAAATAAATCTGCTCTTCCAGACTCCAGTATGTCGTCTAAATTCAATACAGGCTATAATTGTAAATGTTATCGACTTAATGAAGCACCAAATATTATTGTAATATTATTGTAATACAATATTGTATAATATTGTAAAAACTGCAGAAATTATTTACATGCTAAAATGGCTAAAAAAGGATTAGTTGATTTTAAAAAGTAAGTACAATAAGCATAATTATAAAAATTAAGTCAACTTAACAATTCCAAGTTACAATGGGTTTACTTACATTATTTTTGTAAAGACAACTTGTTTCTTTTAAGGCAATTTGTTTACTCGCTTTAAGTAACTAATCACTTTTTACAGTGTATAAAAAATGTACTAAAAATAACTACCATATAATCAAGTGTATGTAAACACAAATCAAGCCTCTATGAATATCATGTCATCCAATGCAGTTTTGTACAGCCATATAATCATCTGCAGTCAATTTTAAATCTGAAATGTAAACAGGATACAGCTGAAACGCAATCAAGTTAAGTCAAATCCACAAATTTAAAAACAAAAAACGCACCTTCATGTAAGGTTTCCGCTCTTCAAACTGATGATTTTCAAGATGCCCTGGAGCACACGACTAAATAAGTGGAAAATCCTGAATATTGTATTAAAGACAAACACCATCCCCAGCCTTGCAGTTGATAAATCACTTGACAGAAGGGAATCCACCTTACAGTGTTGACTGTCTGCTAGGTTATCTGTAGAGCGATACAGTGATTTAATGCAGTTTAGAGGCAGCATTGTCCCGCCCCCCTATCAGAATAGACAACAACACATCACTCACGGCTCAGCTGTGCAGAAACGACAGCTATAGCACACACACACACACTGTACATAACAGCAGCACAGAGATAACCTCCAATTCCCACTAGAACTCATTAAGACAACTTATGTGTATAAGAAAACATAACGCTAATGATAATACACTATACTGTTGCATAACATTGCTGTGTGCATATGTGTGAGCAAGGACCTCCCACGAGAAAAACTGATCACTGCTTTGGAAGAGAACACAAACAAAGGCTAGGATGATACATAAGGTGGAGCTCATAACATGCAAAGTTCGCAGACAGAACAGCTTTCACACCAGTACATTCATGTCTCACCTTAAATCATCTAAACCTTAATCAATGGTTGGCAGAAAAAAAAGGCCTATGAAAAGGCCATGTAACATGTGAAAGCTTCAGCTTCACACTAACCAGAGCAGACTGTGTGCAAGCTCTCTCCATTCACCTCCAGATAATCCATTCGGTTAATCCATTTAGCTACTTTAAAAACAGCCCCAGGCGAACACACTCTCTGCAGCCCACAGCTTAAAACATCCACTTCTGCTGATCTCGCAATATTCACTTTTATTTACCATTATGATTACCTATATCAAGGGCGGACTGGCCATCTGGCAATTCTGGCAAATACCAGAAGGGCCAGACCAATTTTTAAAGGTGGGCCGGTCAGTTTTTGTTTTTATATATGTATTGTTTTTAAGTGCAAACACCTTTTATCTCTTGCTAGATGTGATAGTATGATAATAATAATAATAATGATAATAATAATAATAATAATAATAATAATAATGATAATAATAATAATAATAATAATAATAATAATAATGATAATAATAATAATAATAATAGCAATGATAATAATAATAATAATAATAATAATATTAATAATAATAATAATGATGATAATAATAATAATGATAATAATAATAATAATAATAATAATAATAATAATAATGATGATGATGATAATAATAATAATAATAATAATGATAATAATAATAATAATAATAATGATAATAATAATAATAATAATAATAATAATAATAATAATAATGATAATAATAATGATAATAATAATAATGATAATAATAATAATAATAATAATAATAATAATAATGATAATAATAATAATAATAATGATAATAATAATAATAATAATAATAATAATGATAATAATAATAATAATGATGATGATAATAATAATAATAATAATAATGATAATAATAATAATAATAATGATGATAATAATAATAATAATAATAATAACATTAAATGTTGGCAACTGCCACCTGGTTTCAAGATGGGTCGACCCAATCTGAGGTTACCCCGACATAATCAAAATCTGGCAAGAATGTCATATTAATTCACCATTTGTACACCAAAATAAATAGTGAATGTGCGTGTCCGTGGGTGGGGCTGTGTCGGTGGCTGAATTTTTGTCTCAGTCCGCCCCTGACCTATATGGTTTCACTCTGCGTGTGCCTTCAAACGTTCTCCAAAAATAGCTTTGAGGGCAGTTTTCTTTAAATATTTATGTGCATAAGCTTTCCCTTCATAGTTTAAAGGTGCCGCTTGCTTACTTTCCTTCAGATTACTGGCCACAGAGGAGTTAACCGCCAATTGCACTGCTGTATGTTTAATGCAGAGGATTCACTACAGTGAACTCTGGTGTACTGTAGCTTAATACAGCCTAAAGTTGTTTAGAAAAAAGGTACATTGAGTAATTTGTTAATAGTTGTTAGTTATTGTATTACCACAAGTACTGTAATACAGTATGGTTAAAAAAATATAAAGTATTTTACTATACTTTGGATGTGGGCAGTCTTTAAAGAATTTAAAACTTTGAAGTATAACAACTGAACCTTTGCCTATGATTGAAAATTTGAAAGGAACAAATGATCAAAGATGCCCTTTTGATCACACTAAATATAGAAACAGCATGTCTCAGATCTGATGGTGTTCAACAGGGGGCAGCACAACCCTAAAAACAAGCCAAACATTAACCAGATCTAGATTGACATTCTCTCACCAGTGTTTGTTTGAAAAGTCCTGACTAAACAGGCCCGGACAAAAATCTACTGTTTAAGTATAAATTAAAGCGTCTGTATGGATTTTCACAGCTGTTTTAATTCATGTATTTTGATATAAATTAAAATAAAATAATGTCCTGGAAAAAGTTACACTAGACAGGCCTACTTTCCTCTTCTCTGACATTATTCTTAGTGTCTAAAAATGCAGAAGTGTTTCACTGATTATTCGCTGCTAGAACAGCTTAACTTGGTGTGACCAGCTGGTTTTTGGTTTACTGGACTTGTGTCCAGTCAGTGTAATGTCCTGGCTTTTATGCAGCTGCAGAGGTAGGCTATAAAGTGGCCGCAAGGAACTATGACGGCAACCAAAAAATCCAAATGAATAAATAAAATAATCGTTCATTAATTATAATCAAGTTAAAATAATCAATTAATCAAGATTTAGATGTTAGACTAAATCGCCCAGCTCTATTCAAAAGCACATTAAAGTTGTAATGAGCAATGAGTATCCAGCTTATTAATACTAACGCTTCCCATCATTGTGACAATTTTCACTGCACATTTTCTTTTTGGCCTTTTTGCCTTTATTAGATAGGACAGTATTGAGACAGAAAGCGAAGTTGGAAAGAGAGAGGGGGGCGTAGGGTAGGGAAATGTCCCCAAGCCGGGATTCGAACTCAGGTCGCCCTGATGTGCTACTGCATCATATGTCGGCGCGCTAACCACTAGGCTATTGCGCTGACAGCATTTTCTTTTTAAAGGTTCAGGACACCCTGGAGAACTTTTTTTTTTGTATATTAACAGATGTGTGTGTGTTGAGCATCAGTTAAGACGATGTTAGCACCTGTCAGCTTTAATTGTGGGGAAAACTGGATAATTTTGAGCTTTTGTCAGCTCATTTCAGCTTCCGGGTTTAAAATGATTTTTGGGGCGGGATCAAAATCGGCGACGTAGCGCAGAACTGCAAGTGCAATGATGACGCGTCGGTTTCCCATTATTATTCATAGCGGAGTTTTCTTATCCTATGAGAAGAGCCGGCTGCTTAATTATTCATGAGACCTGCCAGACCTGCCAGAGTCAAGCCCGAGCTGTGAGACACAGACCGACAGTATTTAGCCGTTCATGAAGGCTCATATGCGTTTGTTTCCATGATCCACGGGGTTTGTTGCATGTTTTACCCCACGATCTTGTCAGGGCCGATCATACAGCAAAGCTGTGTGTGTGCTGCAAGCATTTTTGTCGGGAGAGCAGCACGAGAATTAGAGAATGGCGGACGCTGTCTTTTATCAGGAGTTCGTTCACATTCAGACACATCACTGTGCTGCTGTGTTCGCCTAAATCCTCCAGATTACCAGCAGGACTAATAGTTAAAATAGACAGGTCAGGAGACCTGCTGCACTGAGTCTGCTGGATACGGGGATTGAGGGAGAATCCTCATTTATAGGGTTTATATGAACACATTTATCTTTATAATGATATAAATTGTGGTTATGTGTATATGAAATTACGAATAACAAATGTAGCAGGGCATTAAATCACTGTTCATTTCTTTGCATTTTAACTTTGGGAACTATAAACTCATGCGTCTCCTCATGGTTTGTCTCAGTTTGTGAGCTAACTGTCAACAACAGTTGTTCGCTCACGTTCTCCCCTGCTGGCCACGCCCACTCCTGCCCGATGCTCGCGGAGCTCCACGCCCATTAATCATGCATCTTTTTAAAAAATTCTGAAGTAGACTTTAACCGAAATTGGAGGGTGTCATGGCCCTTTAAGGCAGACTGTGTCTTACCTTCACCCATCGGGACGTCATGGGCCATGCTTTGAGATTTCTCTGGCATGGCACTGAGGCCTCACACCTATAAATGAGAAAAGAAATGTTAACATCTCTGACAACAGTTTCAGTTTCCTTTATTTATGTCATACAACACATGACAATAGAGTTGTAATGCAGAAAGAAATTACGTTGCAACAGACCCAACAAGAACATAAAAAACATCACTATACAAGCACGATAAAATCCTAACATAATAAATAAGCTTTTATAATTACATTAAAATATAATTATATAAGATGTAACCTACTTTAAAAAATCTCTGAAGAGAATAACTTAATACTTAAATACCTATTTCACCATTTGGTGTAATATTAACAATTTATGCTAGTTTAACACATTTATTGATTTATTATTTAACACTAGCTATCAACACTGCTTAAGAAATGGTACTATTCAAAACTCTTATAATGAGCGCGTCCATAGAGGGCGGCAGTATAGAGAGGGCGGCATCCGCAACACCCCCCTTACCACCCGCGTCCTCAGTTATGTCCGCAACACCCCCCTTACCACCCGCGTCCTCAGTTATGTCCGCGACACCTCCCTCACCATCCGATGTTTCCCAGAGATGGGTTGCAGCAGGAAGGGCATCTGCTGCGTAAAAACTTGCTGGATAAGTTGGCGGTTCATTGCGCTGTGGCGACCCCGGATTAATAAAGGGACAAAGACGACAAGAAAATGAATGAACGAATGAACTAATAATTCAGGGAGGCTAATAATTCAACTATGTTGCATTCATTTATTTATTTGATATGATTACAGACGTTACAGCAGACTACTTCACACTGTAATTGATCTGCAGTTATAATCAAATCATGTTCATAGAAAAGTTAGTAATAAACACTTACACAAAAGTATTTATGTGTAGTATTTCAGAAGTATTTATGTGTATTGTGAGAAGTGCTTCTTATATAATATGGAAGGCCTGTACAGCTTTACTGTAGACATATTCTCAAGTGAAAATGACTTTCTGTTGTACACCACGCCCACCAAAAGAGTACCACTGGTATCCTTTTAGAAGTGGGAACGCACACCCGGCTGGGTCAGTTGGCATTTCTGTGTGGAGTTTGCATGTTCTCCCTGTGTTCACGTGGGTGATCCGGTTTCCCCTATAGCCCTTAAACATGTGGTACAGGTGAATTGAATAAGCTCAATTGTCTATAGTGTATATTTGTGAATGATTGTGTATGGACGTTTCCCAGTGATGGGTTGCAGCTGAAAGGGCATCCACTGTGTAAAACATATGCTGGATAAGTTGGCGGTTCAATCCGCTGTGGCGACCCAAGATTAATAAAGGACCTAAGCCGAAAAGAAAATTAATGAATGAATAATCTGGACTAAGTATGACACACAATGATTGTTTATTATTTTAGGCTGCTTGACACATCAGACGTTTGATGGCCCATCTGATTTATAGTGCAAAGCAGCTCATGTTTCATTCCCACTGTAAATACGGTGTGTGTTTTAAGTCTCTATAGCATTTCAACATATGACAATGGAAGGAAAAAGCTGGCTTGGATCAGCACACAGTTGCGATCTGACCTCTACATGTTGAAATCAATGCCCATTGCCCTACTTTACAACTGTAGCATTGCTTAAAGAGATAGGTCACCCAAAAATGGCATTTCTGCAATAATTTACAGTACTCACTTTATTTTTTTTTTAACCTATTTGAGTTTGGTTTCTCTGCTGAACATAGAAGAAGTCATTTTGAAGAATAATTGATGGTACTCATTGACTTCCATGGTCATTTTTTTTGTATGGAAGTCAATGGGTACCATTAACCAGTGGTTCAAAGCCACACAAGGTAGAGCACAGGTGTCAAACTCAGTTCCAAAAGGGCCGCAGCTCGGCACAGTTTAGTTCCAACCCTAATTAAACACATCTGATCAAACTAATTGAGTCCTTCAGGCTTGTTTGAAACCTACAGGTAAGTGTGTTGGAGCAGGGTTGGAACTAAACTGTGCAGGGCTTCGGCCCTCCAGGAATTGAGTTTGACACCCCTGAGGTAGAGTAAACAGTGTGGCAATTGTCTTTCTTGGATGAACGATCACAAATGATAAAGAATTTACAAGCATCAACATCAATGTGCTCTTAACTACGAAAAACCTTTACGGTCTTTCCAGATAATTAATGATGATCATGGAAAACAAGTTTGCTTCTGTAATAAAGGGCAGTAGCAAAAACAGGCTGTTCAATTTCAAGGGTGAGGGAGAGCGCAAAACAATAAACACAATTCAATTATAGAGCTTTTTTTAACAAGACAAGTTGCTTGAGTTATGATGACTATGCATTGTTGACTTATTAAAACAAAATAACATTAAGAAATGTACAGCAAACACACTCATATATATATATATATATATATATATATATATATATATATATATATATATATATATATATATATATATATATACATACACACACACATACATATATATATATATATATATATATATATATATGCTCAGAAAGTGGCATAAGTTTTATAATTATATGACAATTTGAAATGTTGTTTTCTTTTTATGGATTGCCTGATGCACACATAATACGACATTAAATAAATTATATCAGGTTTTTTCAAAATAATTAAATTACTCTACAAAATAAAAATTGTACATTTTAAATGAAACCTTGTGACTGAAAGGCCCAGCGACTATTTTGCTTGCGAAAGTTAAATTATTTCCATATCGATAAACAGATGATGAATCTATTTTATCCCGCCTTTCTTGAATCCGTTTTATCCTTTGCTCTGGTGTCATGGTTTGGAAATCTTTCTGTCAAGAATAAAAATTCACTAAATCAAATAGTTAAGTGGTCCAGTAAGCTGACCGGGGTGTCACTAGCCAACCTAGAAGCTGTGTACACTAGGCAGCTAAAGAGAATTACAAATTCAATTTTAAATGACACTGCTCATCCCCTACATTCAGAGTTTCAGCTCCTTCCCTCCGGTCGTAGGTTTCTAGTATTAAGCTGTAAAACGAAACGTTACAAAAATAGTTTTATACCAGCAGCCATTAGACATTTAAATAAGACTTAAGCAGAGATGTTTCAGTGACCTGTATATTTTAAATCATTTTAAATATTTACTTGGGGGAGGGGGGTGGACACTTAAAGTGATTATTTATTTATTCTTTATGTTTATGTTTTATGTCCTAATGCGCATTTGTTGTTGTTACTGTGTGAGTTGCTTTGTGTGGCACTGTTGTAAGATGAGGACTCTTGACTGCAAATCAAATCTACCTTCGGGTATAAATAAAGTAACCTAACCTAACCTAAGCTAACCTAACCTAACCTAACCTAACCTAACCTAACCTAACCTAACCTAACCTAACCTAACCTAACCTAAGGCTTCATTTAAAATATCCTCACACAAAATTTGCCATTCTCACCCGCAAAGCCATTCGGAGGCAGTACTAGTATTATCCATTGCCATTATCCAAGGCAATGGCAGACTAGAAAACTGCTGAGTGAACAAGTTTAAAAACAAGATTTTAGATGAGTAAACTGTAACAACACACTCAAACTGCAACTACTCACTATTCATTGATTTACATCTACAACTAAAACTAGTTTTTAGACTGCATTTAAGCACCAGTGAGGAAAAAAAAGCGTAAGTGATAAAATGAACATTTAATTCACCCAAATACATATAAGTTGTTTTTTTTTTTTAATTTAAATATCTTCTTTTGTGTTAACCAGAAGAGAAAAAATCTCAGGTTCAGAAAAAGTGAAGAGATTGTAAACGAGGACTAAATTTTTTCGCTTCACTTTTGGTTTAAAATCAATATTTTTGAACCATGCAATGTGTTTTTGACTATTACCAGACTATTACCAGTGCAATATTAGACATAAGATGGTTTTGTGATCCTGGTTCACAAATGTTATTGTTTTTTGGCTTGTGTTTTTTTAAACAGTATAATGTAAGTTAGCTAATGATTAAATTGTAAAACTTAAAAATGTATATAATCACTTAATATAGTATAAATAATTAATACAGATGATTTTTGGTTTTGGTTTTTAGCCAAGTGCATCCAGAATTTTCAGTTTTGGCCCAGAATTTTCCTTTCGGTGCATGCCTACTGTCAATGAATACCACTTAATAGTTGAATTAGGGTGCTTTCACACCTACACCTACACTACACTGTTTCGGAACGTGTCTCGTTTGCCCAGTTAGCGTGGTACGTTTGGCATATGTGATCCGCGCCAAAGTAATCACTCCGAGATCGCTTGAATGAGGTGGTCTCGGCTCGATTGAAACGAACCCTGGAGCGGTTCGATTGCAGTGAGAAAGCAATCCGATCCGAGCGCGGTTATATCACAGTGTTTTATGGATATGTAATAGGCTTACGGCTATATGAAGAGAGAATTATGAGTAGGGCGGGAAGTTTCGCGAGTCTCCGGATGCCCGCAAACGAGTGATGATCTCCCGGTAATCTCGCGTCTCCCTCCCGGTCCTCAAATAGGCATGGTCGTGCACCCTTCTCACCCCTCCCCACCGTGTCTCTCCTCAGACACGTCACGCGCGCGCACCCTGTCAATCACCACCAAACCACCACCTCTCCTGACAGCTGAGCTGGACGCTGCAAAACAAACCATGAAACTCGGACCAATGTAAGGAGAGTTTACTCGCACGTGACTTGTTTTAGCTCTTTTAGTCCGTTTAGGAACTTTGCAATGTGAAAGCGAATCGCTCCAAAAGCAAAGAGCAACAATGTAACAATTTTAATCTCTGTTTCGGAACAACTGAATCAATTCACAGGTGTGAAAGCACCCTTAATCTCTCGTCTTGGTCAACAATAACTTTTTAGGGAGGTTAAACACAGTTGTGTGCCAACAGTTTGTAAATATATCCAGTTTTTTTTAGAATGACACTTGTATAAAAAGTCTAGAAACACTTTGACATTCTCCCACTGTGCATGTCATCAGAGCAGGAAACCACCACACATTAGTGGCGATCTTTCCCTCATTAGTATAGGACATTGGTCTTGTTTTTAAATCTGCCACTATGCTGACACACAGGCGATTGTAGCTCCGCCCTCTTCTGAAAAGATCTCATTTGAATTAAAAGCAACAGTCACCAAAATGGCACAATTAGGATCAAAACAGGCAGTTTCAAAGAGTTATAAGACATTATTTGTGGGGTATATACTCAAGGGACGTTAGAAACCTAATTATCATCTTGTAAAAAGAGACTTAATAGGTCCCCTTTAAGACAAAGCACTTCTAACATAATAACATAAGACACAGCATAGCATAACTAGTTGCATACAACACTGCTTATCAAAAAGTAAATCAAAGCAAATTATATTCCTTCTTCTAGGTCAATTTGATATTTTTAGTTCACAAGGACCATCAAATGTTGGTGGGCATCGAGTTACCCCTCCAAAACCTGGTTTGCCTATAGTTGTTTTATATTGGGTGACATTTTAAATTAGCGAGCTGAACTAGATCTATTTCTTGTCATTTCAATCTATTCACAATAAAGTCCTCCTCGGTGTTTGTCGATATTAAAACACTTCCTCTGATTGCTTCTTAAAATGCAGACATCTATGCATTTAGGCTGACTTTTCTATAAGATGCTGATGACACTCACCATGCTGAAGTAACTCCTAAAGCTCCGAAAAGCAGGCATGATGCGAAATGGATATGTAAGAAACTACAACTTGTTCTCAAACTTGGCTAAAAAGAGAGAAGGGGGTTAAAGGACACAGCTAGAGAACAACAATGAACAAACAACCCCTTACAGCCCAGTGCCAGATCACATGACAAGGCAAAGCACAGATACAAGAAGGGCCTATTATGGGAGCATCTATCTTGCACCGCACTAAACTGTGCAGACCGACGACAACATAGATAAACACCAATTGAACAAATAGTGCTAATATGCATAACTTTTCATCTATACATCATTTGGTTTAGAGTGTCTGTTTGCAGAACTTATTTGCACTAAATGTCTGATTTGAACAGTCAAATCAACGAATATCAACCACAGTATTCATTTCCTCTTTATTTCTAAAGCACTTTTACAAGGGAGTAAAAGATTGTGTAGATTGTGTCAAAGCAGCTTAACATAGAAGTTCTAGTAAACTGAAACTGCTTCAGTCCATTTTCAGTGCTGAAGTTTAGTTTAGTTCAGTTCATTCATTCATTTTCTTGTCGGCTTAAGCCTGGTTTATACTTCTGCGTCAAGTGACCGGCGTAACCCACGGCGCATGCAACGCACGTAGCTGTGCATTTATACTTCTGCACACTGTCTCTGTTGGTCTGCATTAACACTTCCGAAACGCTAGTGGGCAGTGAGGTGTAAATGTTCCTCTGTGTCGAGTTTCTTCGCTGCTGTTTTGCTTTTCCTGAACACTTCCGGGATGTACAAGTGGCTCAAACTCGCTCATTTTGAGGCAGAAACCGGAGGACGTGCAACAACTTTAACTATGAGGTAAACACAAAACAAAACTTTCCATCCGGAGCTCCTTCGCGGGACTCCACACTTGTAAACAATCGCTCCATCAGGCTCGCACCATTCACGCGGCTCTCAGTCCTGCCCAGACTCGTCAGCGCTACCAAGCCAACCAATCACAGAGCTTGCGCTACGCGTTGTTGCGACGTGTAGTTACATTTTGTGAGAGGTGCACGTCAGCGACGCCGACGGCCACAGCGAAGGGCTATGCGTCAACGCCGTAGCATACGCCGGCGTTTGACGCAGATGTATAAATCAGCCTTTAGTCCCTTTATTAATCCGGGTTAATAAAAACTAAAGTTTTTATAAAAAATAACGTTTTTCCTTAAAAAAAAAAGCAAAATAATCTGCCAATAGGGTAAGCAAAATAATCTTACGTCAAAAGAAAAAACAAGTTTTTGCTTGTTTTAAGGAAAAACTGACTTAATATTGGCATATTATTTCTCAAAACAAGACAATATGTTTTTCTTGTCTATAAAATGCTTCTTGATATAAGAAATTTTAGATTGTTAGGACTGCGTTGTTTTGTTTGTGTGTTTTGATTCTAGATTGGGGGGGTGCCTTCAGCGCACCTGATGCTGGTCAGCGCCCTTATTTAAACCACGGCAGAGAGTTTGTCGGGGCCGCTGTCCATTCACTTGGCAGTTGGCCAGAGCCGCGCTCCTATTTGGCCATTATGCTTTCTTTCGCATCCATACACTATCACTGACAACATTTACCGCCTCCATTCATTTGCATTTCACACTGATTGAACATACTGATACTGATATTTTGATTATATAATTTAAATTGAGTTAAATAAATATTCTTTTTGATTATACTTCTTGTCGTCTCCCTTATTATGTTACATCCCTGAGCCAGGTGTAACAAGATATTTAGACTAGAAACAAGACAAAAAAAAATCTAAGCAAGAAAAGCATATTTTCAGTGTACTTAGACTCACCGCGCAAGCTATGTTTAACACTGCTTATTTTATAAACACATTGCTGCTGATTGGGGTGATATTTTGGCCACACCCACTAAAAAAGTGAATATGTATCTCACACCCTGTTGCTCACCGTTTCAACTGACATAACTGCTGACAAACCTCACCTTTTTCAATCATGTTCACTTTCCCTACACTGCAAAAAATGCTTTTCTTGCTTAGATTTTTTGTCTTGTTTCTAGTCTAAATATCTAAAATTTCATATATCAAGAAGCATTTTCTAAACAAGCAAAACATATTGTCTTGTTTTGAGAAATAAAATGCCAATATTAAGTGAGTTTTTCCTTAAAACAAGCAAAATGATCTGCCAATGGGGCAAGCAAATTAATCTTGTTTTTTCTTTTCACCCCATATTTTGCTTGTTTTAAGGAAAAACTCACCTAATTTTGGCATATTATTTCTGAAAACAAGACCATATGTTTTTCTTGTCTAGAAAATGCTTCTTGATTTAGGAATTTAAGATATTTGGACTAGAAACAAGTAAAAAAATCGAAGTAAGAAAAGCATTTTTTGCAGTGTAGTCTGCGTAGTGACTCCTTTATGGCACTTAGGAGAGGTATCCCAGCAGAGTTATGGTGAGCAATTTTTTGAGAGGGGAGCCATTTTTAATTGCTGATCTACAGAAACAGCCGGCCCACCGAAAGATCCATTTTCCACTTTAAATGCTGTGTTGTTAAACTGCTTTTTTTATGTGGTTTCAGTATTTTAAACTGCTTAAACCATTCAATGATAAACTTTGATGTGATCCATTTCATACACCCTGTTAATTATGCAAGATGATCCCTTGTAGCTTAAATTTGTACAACGTACACCTTCGTTGTCGTTTATTGGATTGTATATTGGCTGGAGATGTGTAGCTAATAGTAACCTCTGTTCTAGGTATATTTGCTTTACACATTTTTAAATAGATTTTCAACTTTATTTAAATGTAATTATCCATTAAAATACTTAAAATTATACTATCAAGAAATATCCACCCTGCTTTGAAAGAGTTTGGCATTGGCCTTAAAAAAAAACCCATATTGGTCAACCACTAGTGACATCTTTCACTCCACATTTCTTTCTAATTTACTACCATGTTGGCAGTGGTGTAAAGTAACTAATTCCAAATACTCAAATGATTGTAATTGAGAAGTTTTTCTCAGGAATTGTAATTTATTAAGTAGATTTATAAATGTGTACCTTTACTTTCCCTTGAGTACATTTTTAGAGCTGTATCTGTACTTTTACTCCACTACTTTCCTTCAACCTGCAGTCACTACTTTACTACTTTCTTGTCTATGGGGATTAGCTAAAGTAGAAAAATCAGTCCTGTAATTCCTGTCTAATCAAATCGCACAGAAAGTAAATCACATGATACTGAACCACATCAACACATGGGCGCTTTATAAATGCAGCAAGCTTTTCAGAAGCATTAAAAATGTCCAAGAAGACGTTTAAAATATTTACACACATTGACACGGACTTTTAATAGACTGGATGTTACTGATGAAAAAATAGATGTCGACTTTATGATGACTGAAATCACCAACAGCCTTAAACAATCACTAAATGACAGGAATGAAAAAATGGAAGAACCGAACGAAGGAAGGACCAAATAAATGAAGGAAGGATTCAAGGAAGGACTAAACAAACTAAGGAAGAAAAAGAAGAAAGGAAGGATGGAACGAATGAATGATTGGACAAAGGACCTAATGAGAGAAGGAACAAAAATTATGAACGAATGAATGAGCGAGCAAATGAAAGGAGGAATGAAGAAAGGACCAAAGAAATGAACAAATGAATGAAGGAAGGACAGAACAAAGGACGTAATGAAGAAATGAACAAAAATATAAATGAACGAACGGACAAAGGACCAAATGAATGAAGTAAGGATTCAATAAAGAACTGAACAAACTAAAACCGAACGCACGAATGAACAAAGGACCTGATGAATCTAGGAACAAAAATATGAATGAGCGAACAAATGAAGGGAGGAACGAAGGAACAAACGAATATAGGACAATCACTAAATGCACTGCAGAATGCACAAACTGCATGTAAATGCAAAACAACTTTATACAGCGTAATACTCACTACTCGCTACTCTTGAGTACTTTTAAAAGTGCTACTTTTACTCATACTTTGAGTAATATTTACAGCAGATACTTTTACTCTACTCGCACTACATTTTTGTGCAAGTAATGGTACTTTTACTTGAGTGTGAGTTTTCAGTACTCTTTCCACCACTGCATGTTGGAGATGAAGTAAGTCGTAAGCTAATCTACCATTTGCAGGTCCTTTATGTGGAGAAATCAAAAGATATGTCCAAAAGCATCTTTGTAAATGTTCAAAATGTTGTTGGAGACAAAATATAAGACAAAATATAACTCTAAAACATATATCTGTCATCAGGTTAGATTTGAATAATTTAATCTCTTATTTGAGCCTCCTCACCTAACCATCATCGCTCTCACATATCCGCCATATTTTCAGTGTAGTTCTAATCAAATCCGCAAGCAACGTGCAATATGCCGGGAGTTATTTTGGCCATTTATAAACCTATTTTATCTAAATGTGTCAACATGTTTCATACCTGAAGTTAGGATTACAGACTTAATTTGAATGAATTCGAGTGCATTACAGTCAGTGGGAAGATACAATTAGTGACATTACATCATCGTGAATGATGTGATGACTCAAAAGAACCGCTAAACCAGTTTGTAAACTGGTTCATTAAAATGAACAAGTTCATAGTAAAGAACCAGACCTCCCATTACTAATCAGCTGCCCAAAACTCCTGTGAAATTCAGTAAATAAATTCATTAAATGACTGATTCCAGTGACGCTCCAGGGACAGACGAGTCTTCGCTGAGGCCATCTTCCAGCCTAAACCACGGCGAATGAAGCTCTGCACAAGACTTTTGGCCAGCGGAGAAATTAAAATGGTCGTGCCCAACTGAGTCTGGTTCCCTCAAGGTTTTTTTTCTTCACTCCCATCAGGTGAAGTTTTTTTTCCCCTCTCCGCTGTCGCCACTGCCTCGCATGGTTCAGGATTGGTAGAGCTACGCATCGATGAATTGGCTCTTCAGTGTTTGAACTCTCAGTAATGATTAAATCACACTGAACTGAGCTAAACTGAACTGAACTGAACTTAAACACTAAAACCTGAACCACACTGTTCCAGTTACTATGACCATTTATGTGAAGCTGCTTTGACACAATCTACATTGTAAAAGCGCTATACAAATAAAGCTGAATTGAATTGAATTGAATATTTACCTTACTACATAAATGTAATTAATTTGTGTTACATCATGGTTTGGTGACTTTACTCTGATTACAAAAACTTATAGAAGAAAAAAAAAACGCACAACAATGAATTAATAAGTGTGCTTCAGCTTTTAGGTGAGAGAGCAACAGATTTACCAGTCAAATTACAAGCCTCCAATATCAGGGTTATGCAAATGCTCAGTCAGTGAACCAAGTGGTTCTGCACTGCAGTTCTGCTTCATTTGGCCCACTGACCCATTCCAAGCCACTCATTATCTTCCACTCCGGAAGTCTTTGATGAAACGAAGAAGAAAAAAACGTCAACTATTTCAAAAACCTCAACTATTTAAATTCCAAACGTCACCCAAACAGCAACATTAAAGAAACATGATTTCCTTTTAGAGGAAAAAAGCTAAATTGTCTACAAGGTGGCAACAGTTTTTAAACAAAGCGGTCCTTCCTTATCAGTCAACATCAGGAAATTAAAAATAATCGTCTAGAACTCCAACTCGGCCAAAGGCAGGACTAGAAAAGGAACTGGGTGTGTCTGCAATTATTTTGACAGGTTAGGCACAATCTCACAAGGGACCCATCGACTAAAACTTCCACAACTTCTGCCAAGCATCAGGAGCTGTATGTATTATCAAATGAACTGTTTGTTGCGGTCTATCAAAACATCACAAGCTGCATAAACAAATTACTTTAAACTTCACTACTTCACACTTCTTGAAAGTTCTTGAAGATCCTTCTACGTGACTGGTAAGCCAGAATGCTGATGTAAACAGAGCTAACAGCGCTGTGTGTGTAAGTAGCAGTTGTGTTGAGTCTGTGGTAGAGTGGAGGCAGTGGCTAATCTTAAATAATAAACAAGAAAAAAAGGAAAAGAAAAGAAATTTCTTTCACTTTATTTACATTCGGAAATATAAATTTATATACTTTTACTTGTAAAACATTAATTTTTAAAGAGTTAATGAGCAGTTACTGTATAAATCCCCCCCTGAAAAAACAGCCTAAACCAGCCTAGGCTGGTTGGCTGGTTTTAGAGGGGTTTTGGCCATTTCCAGGCTGGTTTCCAGCCATTTTCAGCCTGGTCTTAGCTGGTCAGCCTGGGAGATGACCAGCTAAAACCAGCTTGACCAGTCTAGCCAGGCTGGGAGCCCAGCCAAAACCAGCTATGTCCAGCTTAAACCAGGCCGGTCAAGCTGGTTGTAGCTGGATTTTGCTGGTCAGGCTGGAAATGGCTGGAAACCAGCCTGGAAATGGCCAAAACCCCTCTAAAACCAGCCAGGTCAACCAGCTAAAACCAGACAACCAGCCTAGGCTGGTTTAAGCTGGATTTTTCAGCAGGGTCTTACACGTTGCACATACTGTAAACAAAGCAAGTGCTGACTAAAAGGGAATAATTTAATTAAAATTCTGAGAAGAAAATCTGAACAGTGGACAAATTCTCTCAATAAAACAAAACATAATGAAACAAAACCAAAAAGAAGCCGGCTGCTTGCTTCACATGCAAGTCAGATACTCGTGTCTTCAACAGAATAAGCTACAAAGAGGACAAGACTTTCTGCAAGAAGTTAATGAACTACTATAATGGCTAATGATGCACTAGTATGCTCCCTAGGCAGGCAGCTCACTTGATTTGAGACATTTTCAACGAGACTGCCCATGTTCTTGAATCCTGACAATGAAGAAACATGAAAAGCTTGAAGGAATTTTCCCATCTTCAATAAATAAGTCTTAATGAAATGTACAAAGCCTGTGGTGGCATGCACACAAACTGACACAATCTTTTATTTGATATTTTGTTCTAATAAGTGGAGCATTCCTTAGATACCGAGTCATTATTCCTCCCTCTTTCACAATTCTCTGACAGATAAATATATTACACGAGTTATACAATTGAAGCGCTTCCTACAGGAGCTTGAAAAACTTCTGGGCTGCTGTCATTTCCTCTCTTTATTTAAGCCGTTATAAATAAAAATGTAGCCTTGATACACGGTAAAAAGTGGAAACTTAAATTACTTTGACTTGTTACAATTAAATGAGTTAAGTTTGACAAACTTAATTTATGACAGTTTTCAGTAATAAATTAAATTGGTTATTTTAGGTGTAACAGATTTTTAATAATTTATTTATGGCAAATACTTGTAATTGCCACAACACATAACAGTACTATTTTTATATTAGCATGGGAAGGGAATTAATTGTACTGTAATAAAAGTATTTTAACTATTATTATTATTATATTATTAATGTTATACTAAATGTTTTGTACTGTACAGTTTGTACTGTTCCATTCTTGTTTTCTTAAATAAATTACTAAAACTTGTTACACCTAAAAGGACTAAATTTATTACTGAAAACTGTCATAAAAAATAAGTTTGTCAAACTTAATTCATTTAATTGTAACAAGTCAAAGTAACTTGTTTAAGTTTTCACTTTATAAAGTGAACTTAAATCTAGGAATAGGATCAAAACTCCCGTTCCCTTTTCAAACTTCAAATCATCGACCAGTGGTTTAAATAGTTTTATATCCAGTAATATCCGCTCGGTTGTCATCCACTACGGCTAGTTAAGGAGGAACATATGGAATGTAACGCACACCCTCAACGTTTGCTTGTAAATATCCCAAATTCTTTGGATTCCTCTAGAAAATCAGTGGATGAAGATAACTGCTCGCACTTTACTAAATCAAAGCCTCATAAAGTAAAACACTTGCTTTGAAATAACGTTTAAAACGTAACGTTAGACTACAGTGCAAACACTTACCAATATGGATAGAGTTTAAAATCCTCGAAATACGTCAAGCGAGCAGTCCGCGGAAGAGTTGCATTTATGTCTTTGGCATGCAAAAAGTCCTGAAAAGCCACGGGAAATACACCGAGAAGAGTGTAACAAACTCCTACGTTCGTTGCTTGTAGCTTCAAGGATGACAGCTCACGCTCCTCCCGTAGCCCTCCGCTTTTTTCGAAAGTGAACGAGTGCGCATGCGCAGAGGTTTCTCAGTTTCTTTGGCATGTCTGTGAGCGCATAAACAAAATTATTTTACAAGTGCACTTATACACTATTAGAAATTAATAGAAACATATATACACCTCGCGTTTTGTATGTAAAACCGCTTGCTTTTTTTCTTTAAATGTGTAATCTTAACATTTTCAATATTTAAATGTGGCTAAATCTCATTTTTTTCTGTCCTTCAACAGAATTTACACTTAAAAACTCTTTAGGTTTACAATTTCTTTGAATTTTAAAATGAAACAATATGTGACAATCATTGTTGTTGTTGTTGCTTTTATTATTAGTTATAGGACATTCTACCAGAAACGTACATTACCCTGCTAAAAAGTCCAGCTTAAACCAGCCTAGGCTGGTTGGCTGGTTCTAGCTGGTCGACCAGCCCGATTTTAGAGGGGTTTTGGCCACTATCAGGCTGGTTTCCAGCCATTTCCAGCCAGGTTTAACTGGTCAGGGTGGGAGATAACCAGCTAAAACCAGCTTGACCAGTCTAGCCAGGCTGGGAGCCCAGCCAAAACCAGCTACCAGGAGTGTCAAGCTGGTTTTAAATGGTTTTAGCTGGTCACTTTCCAGCCTGACCAGTTAAGACCAGGCTGGAAATGGCTGGAAACCAGCCTGGAAGTGGCCAAAACCCCTCTAAAACCAGGCTGGTCGACCAGCTAAAATCAGCCAACCATCTTAGGCTGGTTTAAGCTGGATTTTTCAGCTGGGTATCTGTCCTTGAAATAAAATAACAATACAGTGAAGAAAAAGTATTTCACCCACCCCCCCCCCCAAAAAAAATCTAAAATGGACTGATGGTTGATTTCTGTGAGTTATTCTGTAAATGAGTGTGTCATTCACTTGGTTCACAAATTGTTCTCCTTTATGAAAAAAAAAAAAACACTACAAATGTACAAACCCTGTCACTGTCTTTGTTCTCAGCCCAATTAAACGTACAGCTTTAATAGTTCTGTTATGTTAAAAACTGTTTTTTAGAAGACAAAATACTTCAGAAATGACAAGTTTAAGTTGTTATCATTCACATCAACTGATTAAGAACATGAAATTATGAATCAATTCTACAAATAAATGCAATTTAACAATTGCCCCCATGCTTATGTCATATTTGACATGACCTTTTTTTACTGCTTGAACTGACAATACAAGAACATCATAACGAAGTCCAAAGAATCACAGACAGAACTTTAAAAAGGTCAATATAGGCATAAGAAAAAATTTTTAAATCACATAAAAATACAAGTAATAAAAATAATAAGCACAATTTCACAATTTAAGAACACACTCTACGTTGTTTACATCTGTTTTCATTACTCTACAATCAGTATTATATATTGTGTACTTCCATAGACATTTATATATTTACATTTCATAATTATACTTCAGTCACTTCTGTGTATATATGTGTATTTATGTGTATGATGTGTATGTTGTGTGTATGACTTCACTGTGGATGGCAAAGTAAGACTTTCATTACAGGGAAACCTGTTTCCTTGCTGCGCACATGACAATAAACAATTGAATTGAATTGAAATAGCACCAGACAGAAAGGGAGGGGGAAATAGAATTATATTATTAATAATAATAAAGTAATAATACTAAAAATACTAAATTAAACAAACAAAACTAAACAAATGAATGAAATTATAATGGCACTTAAACAAATAACCATAAGCAAAGCAAGTAAAATCGATAATCTTCTTTAAATACATCCGTATAATACTTCAGGAATCTTAGGTTTTCAGGTTATCCTTAATAAGATGAAGTGATTTTAGGAGAGAGTTAAATTCTATTCTAAAATGAGCAAAAGGAGGGGTAATTATTTACAAATTTCTGTTTGTAAATGAAAAATTTGCCTTATACGATTAAAAAAAAATTATAATGTGTTCCAGGGATTTAGCTTTTAGGTTATAACAATAAAAAATAATGTCTTTTAGATTAAAGCAATTCACAGCATTGGCAAAGCAATTATATGAGAGCTTAGGAGTGACCAAAATTGCTTGGATACTGGACAATCAAAAAACATATGTACAAGTGTCTCCTCTGCTTGTTTGCTCGCATGACATTCTTAAGGCCATGACTCAGAGGAAGTGACATCATTTGACGGAGAAAAAGCTGATAGTGATCAAGTGTGTGCTCTGACAACACTATCATCTGTCAACTTCCTACAGCCAAGAAAGGTGATTTAATAGGAGGTTAAAAATTGATAACTATAAAATATTATAATGTATTCACAACAATCAAATATATGATGTGAACGACATGGCGGAACAAAAAAAAATTAAGAAGGAAAATGGCAAATAAATAACAATGAGAGTAAAGTGGTCCCCTTTAGTTGTGGTGTTACACACACACACACATACACACACACACACACACACACACACACACACACACACACACACACACACACACACACACACACACACACATACACACACAAATCTATCATTTAAAAATAAAAAACACTCTAGTGAAGTCAGAATTATTAACCCCACTGAATTATTATACTCCCTGTTTAATTTTGTCCCAAATTCCTGATTAACAGAGAGCAGATTTATTCAACACATTTATAAACATAATAGTTTTAATAACTCATCTCTAATAACTGATTTATTTTATCTTTACCATGATGATATTAAATAATTTTTGACTAGATATTCTTCACGACACTTCTATACAGCTTAAAGTGACAATTTAAAGGCTTAATTAGGTTAACTAGGCAGGTTAATGTAATTAGGCAAGTTATTGTATAGCGATGGTTTGTTCTGTAGACTACTGAAAAAAATATAGCTTAAAGGGGCTGATGATATTGACCTTAAAATGGTTTTAAAAAATTAAAAACAGCTTTTATTCTAGCAGAAATAAAACAAATAAGACTTTATCCAGAAGAAAAATAATATAGGACATACTGTGAAAATTTCATTGTTCTGTTAAAAATAATTTGGAAAATATTTTTTTTTAAATAAAGGGGATTTAATAATTATGATTGCAAATGTAACTTGACTTTTTTCTTCCTATAAAGATCTTTGAAGAAAGGCCCATTGTAACCCCACTGCCATTTTTCAATTATTACAAAATTTGTGAATTTTTTCTCATATTTATGATTTTATATGAAGCTTTTAGTTGGCGTCACTGGTGTGACCTCCTTTGCTATTAAGGAATTGTAAAAGAAAAGGCGGTTCATTCCATTGTGGCAACCCCAAAATAAAAAAGTGACAATGCCGAATTTTTTTTATTAATTTAAAAGGGAAAAAGAAAAAAAAAAGTTTACCATAATTGGCAGCATGTGGTCAGCAGACATTTTGTAAAATGCATCTTTCATGAAAACTGTCATCGGTGTTGTGTTACTGTTACATTCCCCTCAACTCTGTCTAGGGCAGGGGTGTCAAACTCAATTCCTGGAGGGCCGAAGCCCTGCACAGTTTAGTTCCAACCCTGCTCCAACACACTTACCTGTAGGTTTCAAACAAGCCTGAAGGACTCAATTAGTTTGATCAGGTGTGTTTAATTAGGGTTGGAACTAAACTGTGCAGAGCTGCGGCCCTTTTGGAACTGAGTTTGACACCTGTGGTCTAGGGGGACACAGGTACGCAACAGAATATTAGTGGAGTTTTGTGTGTGTCAGCAATGAGGTCCCATGAGCAACCTCTCAATGGACTAAACAAAAGAAATATGCAACCTGAATAAAGATTAACAAAAGATTTATTGAAGTATTAAGGGAGGGTTCAAAAAAAAAAAAAAAACTTCAAGAGGGGTTTCAAGCCAAAACAACACAGAAAAGTTCTCTAACTGAGAGAAAGAGAAGAACTAAATAATCTATAAAAGAAAAGAAAAGAAAAATACATCAAAATCACTCTCACTCCCTGACTGACGTAAACAGGAGAACACAGTTACAAAAAGGAAAACAGCACCCCCTCTCTACTAACCCAATCCCTAACAAGTTAACTTACAATCAAAAAGAGTTTGAGGCAAAAGCTGTATGAGATGGTCAACAGCAGGGGTCACCAATCCTGGTCCTGGAGGGCCGTTGTCCTGTAGGGTTTAGTTCCAACTTGCCTCAACACACCTGCCTGGATGTTTCAAGTATACCTAGTAAGACCTTGATTAGCTTGTTCAGGTGTGTTTGATTAGGGTTGGAGCTAAAATCTGCTGGACATCGGCCCTCCAGGAACAAATTTGGTGACCCCTGGTCAACAGCATCAACAGAACTTAAACAAATTAAAGCTCCAATATCAACAAATAATGGGGTAACACTTTACAATAAGGTTCATTAGTTAATGCATTTACTAACATGAACTAATCATGAACAAGACATGTACAGCATTTATTAATCATAATTGAACATTTACTAATGCATTATTAACATCCAAACTCATGCTTGTTAACATTAGTTAATGCACCGTGAGTTAACATGAACTCACAATACTGTATTTACATTAACTAACGTTAACTAACATGAACAAATACAGTAGTAAATGTATTGTTCATTGTTTGTTCATGTTAGTAAATGCATTAATTAACATTAACTAATGAACCTTATTGTAAAGTGTGACCAATAATGCTTAAAGATCAAACAAAGAATATATATATATATATGTATGTATATGTATATATATATATATATATATATATATATATATATATATATATATATATATATATATATATATATATATATATGTATATGTATATATATGTGTATATATATATATATATATATATATATATATATATATATATATACACACACACACACAAAGAATACATAAACATATATAAACAAATATATAAACAAAGAATATATATATATATATATATATATATATATATATATATATATATATATATAAAAGTCTTACAAAAGAGCCTCCACACACACACACAAAAACACACTGTTCTATTAGAGACATGCTGCTTAAATGCCCACGCCTTTACCCGTCCTCCAATCCCTGAGTGGTTCATGAGTGGCAGCAGGTGACGTTCATCATCTCCTACTAGGGTGTAGCAGAGAAAGAAAGAAAGAAAAGAGAAAAGAAATACAAAACAGAAACAAATACGTCCTGGGACGTAACAGTTATTTTTCTTATGGCTAACACCACTTCATCTCATCATTACGTTTCTTACTGGTGATTTATTGTGTTACTATGTTTTCCCCCACATCACATTAATACAAATGTGTTGAGACATGTTATAATTTGATATAATACTTGTTTGTAAAGGTTTTTTCGAACATTTCATTTAATAGAGCAAATAAACGAACATCATCGAACAACAAAACCTGAATAAAACAAATAAAACAATCTTCTTATTTGTTGCATATTGATTATTGTTCTGTAACTCTGACCAAAGATGAATCTAATAAAGCAACAACAAAAAGATTGCAAGAAAGTGCAAAGAGATGTTGCTTCTTTTCATAAAAGTCTGGTCTGTTTATTTGGTTCTGGTTAAAGATGGTGGTGTTGTAAACACTTTTATGGCTGTCCTGATGGGATTGGCCGCAATGGTTGACAAACATGTTTGTGACACGTCAAGACGTGTTTTGTTGGAATGTTCATTTTGATAATGACACAGATTGTATGTGTAAAAATTGTTGAAGATAAGGCTGGAAATGGCTGGAAACCAGCCTGGAAATGGCTAAAACCCCTCTAAAACCAGGCTGGTTGACCAGCTAAAACCAGCCAACCAGCCAAGGCTGGTTTAAGCTGGATTTTTCAGCGGGGTATACCAATCCAACCACCTAGAACACCTTAACAACTGCCTAGTAACACTTAAGCAACCACTCAGAACATCTTAGCAACCACATAAAACACCCTAAAGCGCCTTGATCTCTTTCTATTGTAAAAAAAAAAAAACTGTCATTGACTTTACATTGGACATACTAACAACATACCAATCCATACTAACAATACCCTACTGAAAAATCCAGATTAAACCAGCCTAGGCTGGTTGGCTGGTTTTAGCTGGTCGACCAGGCTGGTTTTAGAGGGGTTTTGGCCACTTCCAGGCTGGTTTCCAGCCATTTCCAGGCTGGTCTTAGCTGGTCAGGCTGGGAGATGACCAGCTAAAACCAGCTTGACCAGCCTAGCCAGGCTGGGAGTACAGCCAAAACCAGGTTTGTCCAGCTTAAACCTGGTAAGCTGGATTTAGCTGGTCATTTTTTAGCCTGACCAGCTAAGACCAGGCTGGAAATGGCTGGAAACCAGCCTGGAAATGGCTTAAACCCCTCTAAAACCAGGCTGGTCGACCAGCTAAAACCAGCAAACCAGCCTAGGCTGGATTAAGCTGGATTTTTCAGCAGGGTATACCAATCCAACCACCTAGAACACCTTAACAACTGCCTAGCAACACTTAAGCAACCACTCAGAACATCTTAGCAACCACATAAAACACCCTAGCAACGCCTTAACTACTCAAAACAGCCTAGTAACCACATAGCAACCGCCTGGAACACCCTAACAAACACCTAGCAATGCCTTAGCAACCACTCAGAACACCTTAGCAACCGCCTAGCAATGCCTTTACAACCAGTCAAAAAAACCTATAGGTAACCGCCTAGCAACCACAAGACAACACCCTATCAACCACTCAGAACACCCCATCAATTGCCTAGCAAGAAACATGCTAACATGTATGTAGTTATCTGTCTATACCAACTGTTTCAAACTTCTTAAAAACTAGTTCAGGCTAGGCATTCTCAAGCCACCATACAGTTCGTCTACTAAGAACTTTACTTTACTAGTTTAAAAGTACTGCAATACTTTATCCGCTATATTATTACATAACTTGCGTTCTTTGTAATGCATTAGCCCCAACACTGTACACGACAAACAACACAATTACCCCACAATGTTAATGGAAACATGTTGATACTGTATATCAGGGGTGCTCAACCCTGTTCCTGGAGATCTACCTTCCTGCAGATTTCAGTTGCAACCCATATCAAACACACCTGCCTGTAATTATCAACTGCTGTTCAGGTCCTATATAATTGGTTCAGGTGTGTTTGATCAGGCTTGGAGCGGAACTTTGCAGGGAGGTAGATCTCCAGGAACAGGGCTGAGCAGCCCTGCTGTATATCAAACCCAAAACACCTTTTTTTTCATTGCAAGGGAACAGTAAGAGTGCAAATGTAATCGTAATTTCAGAAACTTAGCTCACTGGAATTTGAAAGATTAGCAATCAAATATTAATGAAAAAAATTGAACTGCAACATAATGAAAAACAACGTCAGCTATTAAAAAAACACTTTTTAGACCAGGCTTTTATATCATTTAATAAATGAAGTTAAGGGTCAACATTTTGTTTTTATTGTGCAATACATGTTCACCGAAAGAGAGCTCGATGACACATGCAGCAAAGGAATATTACAATGGCTGGGGTGTTTTGCTGTTGCATTTCAGACAAGATAGAACAAGTCGTGAATTGCTAGAAGTTGACAACATTCTGAGGAAACATCGTGTGTGTGTTTGACTTGGGTCTAAAACATTCTGTTGTGTTGATCATTTAATTCACCATAAATTAGATTAGAAATTAAACAACAATAAAAAAAAATATCCATAAATCCACGTATTTTTCCAGTTTTTCAAATTTTGGGATTCATGTTTTTATTTTTCCCTGTTTATTGATGCATTTGATCTTGATCTTGCTTTTGGCAACTTCCCAGATAGCATATGAATGTGGGCCACTTTAGGCAGTTATGCGGCACTGGTGGTCTTCCTTCGGCCCAGACAAAATGAATGTGAGCCTGAAGTGGCCCACCTGTACAATGGCAAAGGGGGGCCAAAGATTCAAATTCATATATGGGCCATTTAAGGCAAAGATTTGGCACTTATGGCATAATGTAATCTGCATGTGAGCCTAATGTGGCCCATGTGGAAAATGATCAATTTGGCCCAAATGATGGAGGACAAATGTGGGCCACAGTTGGCAAAAATGTGGCATAGTCATTTAAGAGTAATCTGGGTCTAAACCTAAAGTTGCTCACGTGTGTAAGTGCAGATGTGGCCCAGTTATCTTAAGACATATGTGTGCCAATTTGGCAAATGTTTATCACAGTAAGTTCTGGTTAATGCGGCTGTGAGCCTAATGTGGCCCAGTCATTTTAAAACATATGTGAGCCACTTTTGGTGAATATTCGGCACAGTAAACTCTGGCTAATCCAGTCATTAGCCAATAGTGGCCAAGAGAAGATCTGGAAAATGTAGCCCAGTTATCTTAAAACACATGTGGGCCACTTTTGGTAAATACTGAAATTAATTGAGACACCAATTAACAATGTTAACCAATGTTTAATCCAGTATTCAAGAGTTCACACTTAGATATTGTTTGACAACTTGTTAGCAAGTTAGCAGATTTGGCATGCAGTCCCGGGAGAGAACCCTGAGCTCAGAGATAGTTGAGCCCAGGGCTCCCGCCTGGTCTATAGAGCATGTGAGAGGAGTACGAGATCAGGTGGTTCTCCAGAGCTCCCCTGGTAAAGAAGGAGAAGGGGTGGATGGGGGGTTTCTTCGGAAAAACGAAGATAAGGGAGTAGTTCTAACTAGACTACTCATAGTGAGTTTGGATCAATCTGATTGGCTGGCTAACGAGTGTAGATGAGTGGCCAGCTGCAGTCAATCATATCACGTGCTCCTCTCGAAATTAGTTTGTGAAACTTCACTTAGAAGTGCTGTAACAACATGCCTACACATGCCACAGAATTATGAAGATTTAAAAGCTAAAAAATCTATGGTTCAACTACTGCTGACATCAATAATCAGCGTATGAACCTCAACAACATTGACAATTAACAAAATGAACAAAACTCACAAACAGGGGACTAAAAGTGACTAAATCAACAGCGTCATCATAAACAGCAGAATCAACAGCAGATCATGAAAACTGGAGCATCAATGAGCTGTAGAATGTGTTCATACTGCAATGCATGCTGGGATTTTTGTACTTTGCCACATCCAGCAAGTTTAGGGTGTAGGCCAGATCTGGGCCAGAATAAAAGCAAATTGTGGCCCAGAATAGGGTCAGTTCTGGTTCATTTGGTTGAGTTCTGGCTAATATGTGACATTGCTTTGACTTACTTGTGACCCAGATTTGGCTGGATTTGAGCCACATGAATTATGCTAGCTGGGACTGAAAAAAAAAAATGAAATGGCCTGCCCAAAGTCCTGATTTATACTGAACTGAAAATCTTCTGAGCAAACAAAGATCGCAGTAGAGCAGTGTGAGAGACTAGTGCAGGGGGTGGCCAACCCTGTTCTTGGAGAGCCACCTTCCTGCAGATTTCAGTTTCAACCCATATCAAACACACCTGCCAGTAATTATCACGTGGTGTTCAGGTTCTAATTAATTGGTTCAGGTGTGTTTGATCAGGGTAGCAACTGAAATCTGCAGGAAGGTGGCGCTGCAGGAACAGGGTTGGCCATCCCTGGACTAGTGGTACTATGTGATTGTGAATTAGATGCATTCATTTTTAAGTGAAGTTTATTTATGAACCAATTTCGAGAGGAACACGTGCTTATGATTGATAGCACCTGGTCCACATTAGCTGATTTACCAATCAGACGACTCCTTAACCACTATAAATAAAGTATCTTACTTCAGCCATCTTCGTCTTGAAGAATCCCCCTTCCAACCCTACTCCTCCCATTTCCTTGTCAGGGCAGCACGGAGGACTAGTGGTTAGCACCACGGCCGCACAGCAAGAATGTCTCCAGCTCAAACACTTCCTGGCCAGGTAACATAAGTAAATGGACAAATCTAAATTGATAGCATAGACAATTTATAGCATTAATCTACTTCCAACATTATCAAGCAGGGGAGTTCTCGAGACCTACCTGAACTCGGACTCCCCTCTCGCCCTGCAACGTATAACCATATTCAAACCTCGGCTAAGGGCGAACTCTTGAAATTCTTATTATTATGACTTTACCTGCCATTAAGCTTCAAAATGAAATGGTCACGTGCGAGGTAGTGGCGCAGTAGGTAGTGCTATCGCCTCATAGCAAGAAGGTTGCTGGTTCGAACCTCGGCTCAGTTGGCGTTTCTGTGTGGAGTTTGCATGTTCTCCCTGCATTCTCGTGGGTTTCCTCCGGGTGCTCCGGTTTCCCCCACAGTCCAAAGACATGCGGTACAGGTACACTAAATTGTCCGTAGTGTATGAGTGTGTGTGTGAATGTGTGAGGATGTTTCCCAGAGATGGGTTGCGGCTGGAAGGGCATCCGCTGCGTAAAAACTTGCTGGATAAGTTGGCGGTTCATTCCGCTGTGGCGAGCCCGTATTTATAAAGGGACTAAGCCGACAAGAAAATGAATGAGTGAATGAATGAATGAATGAAATGGTCACAAAAGATTTTAATTTAAATACGAACACAAATACAACATTTGAACTTCTTTTATTTGGAAAAAAAACAGCTCCCGGTAAACAACCGTCCCCAAAAACCAAAAGGCACTTACATGGTTAAAATCCTAAATGAAGGTTTTAAAAAAGTAATGTGAAACTCAGTTCTTTAAAAACACACACACACCCACAATAAATATGACACAATTGTTTTGGCAGAGTACACACTGTAGACGTAAACAAGAACTCATGGCTTTACGGAACAAAAACAAAAACGTATTCCACATATAAACAATAAATCGGAACTCCATAAAATATTTGTCATTTAAAACAGAACTATTATGTTATAGGAAATTCCCCACAATTTTTAAGAACTTGTTACTTGAAGACTTGCTAGAAACAAATCAACAATTACAATGCGTTTTGTTTAGCAAATTCTAGAAGGTAAAATGCTCATGCTAGAAGAATGTCTTTGAAGACTTAAATTTCTCATGCCATTTCACAAAATATAAAATAAACTAAAATGCATTATTGGGTCTGATCAATGTAACAACACTAATCGTGAATATCCAAATAAAACATCTTGACCTGAGATAAACAATGTGGTTCAGTGGCCAAATATGCTATATAGTTTAACGTTAAGGTTATCAACTTATATTGAGGAAATTATTAACATGACCCATTCTACACTGGTCAAACACCATATGGCACAACATATTTCAAAGAGTATGGAGTCATGCTTTGGCAGTGGTGCTGCTGTAAACCATCTGTTGGTCATCTTCACTGCCCGCCACTGGAGGATTGCTGGTGGCCACACGCTGATGCTGATGTTTTCTCCTGTTTTTGAGGAAAAAGTAGCCCAAAACAGCCAGAACCGCCAAGATGGCCACAGCTACAACCACAGCCAGAGCAACAGAAGCTGTGTGGGATAAAGAGGGAAACACACACTATAAAAGAAGTACAATGGATTCTTTCAAAAGACGAAGACGACGCGTTTAATGCTTATGCAAGATGTTGATTTTTTAAAATGTTTGTACGTTTATAAAGCTATACTTTGCATTACATCATCTTTGCATCAAATTCCGAAATAAATAAATAAATAAATAAATAAATTACTACTTATGCAAGATGTTTCTAGTATAGTGTCTCTATGGGGGAGAGACAGTAAATTCAATGTTGTTCTGATTTAGATAGTTAATTAAACTAATCAGGTAGTCATAATACTTGTGATATTTGAGGTTTTATAGGGGAAAAACACTTGGGGCTCTATTTTGACGGTCCATGCGCAGAGCGCAAAACGCAGGGCGCAAACGCTTTCAGGGCGTGTCAGGACGCGTTTTTGCTGATTTAAGGACGGGAAATCTGCCTTGCGCCGTGACGCATGGTCTAAAAGGTTTCAGTTTATTTTCTTAATGAGTTATAGGTGTGTTTTGAGAATAAACCAATCAGAGTCTCATCTCCCATTCCCTTTAAGAGCCAGCTGCGTCGCGCCAAGAGCGCATTCACTATTTACAGGACGCAAAGTAAGTCTAAGTGGAAAAAATGAGCATTTCACAAGCAAACAGTTAACAGTTTATTAACAGAAAACAGTTAAACAGAGCATCTACTGCGTGAGAATGAGAGATAATGGATCTACTTTCACTTTCGCTCTTGGATAGGGAAACCTTTACGCACAGACATCCATTAGTCTATAAATAATTAATTGCGTTTGTTAAGCACAAAGATTTGTTTCAAAACTATTACTAAATTCAGTTCTAATTTCCAGCAAACGAATAAATGAACAATAATAACAAAGTGTGGTCAAAATATTGAGTTATTTCCAAATACACCTGCTGTGCCCCATATGGTCTAAAACCTGACAGGTGGACAGAACTAAGCTTGTTTTTAATAAAACAAATATAAATATGGATATAATAAATAATACTGCTAATAATAATAACATTATACAAAAGTAACTTGAATGAACTGAAAAAGCCTCCCGAGATGAAGAAAGTATGAAGGCAGTGGTTTTTAAATTCAAATAGGCTAGAAATTAATATGTTTTGTAATATTTTAATCATTTATATATATATCCTATATATATATATATATATCCTATATATATATCCTATATATATATATATATATCCTATATATATATCCTATATATATATATATATATATCCTATATATATATATATATATATATATATATATATATATATATATATATATATATATATATATATATATATATATATATATATCCTTAATATATTATATCTTTTTCATATGTAAAGATATTTGCGTATTGCATCTTGTGTGTAGTGTGTAAGCCAGGCGCACTTTGCGCCAGACAATAGACCGACTTTGTTCTGGTCTAAAGATCAGACTATTAACAGTTTCTCAAAATAGCAACGCGCAAAAACACGCCTGCTTTTTTAGATCAGAACGCCTATGGGCGCACATTTGAGCGCAAATGCATTTGCTATTTAAACAGCGTGGCGCAACGCCTCAAAATGACCCTTGCGCCAAGCTTAAAGTAGTAAAAGACTATTGCGCTGCGCCTTGCGCCCCATTGCGCCGGGTGTATGATAGGGCCCTTGGTCTGTGCAGGTAATTGAACATTATTTACTACAATATTATACGTGTACTGCCAAGAGCCACAGGTATTGAACATTTCATTCATACAACATTGTATGAATCAGAATCAGACCTATGTTCCAGCTCAAACTAATTATTCAATAAGAAAATAACTCATCTGGATGGCCTGAGAATGAGCACAGTAAGAATTGCTGGGTTATTTAAACTCAAACTGGGTAAAATATGGACTAAATTTGGTCCTATTAATTAAATTTTAAAAATAACCAGCTATTGGATTAGTCCATATACAGAATAAGGTACAAATATTCAGTGCTTTTTAGATTAAGTGTGCTTTCACACCAAGACTTTTGTTATGTGAATCCAGCAATCGCGCTCGGATCTGCACCAAAACAATCAGTCCGAGATCTCCTGAATGAGGTGGTCTCTGCTCGATTGAAATGAACTCTGAAGCGGAGCTACTATTGTGAGAAAGCAAAACAATCCAATGAACTAACCAGCATGCTATATCACAGTGTATTATAGATATGTAATAGACATATACGGCTTTATGAAGAGAGAATTATGAGTAGGGCGGGATGTCATCACTCCTACCGGTAAATGTGTGTGTTTCATGTCTAATACCTGAAAGCATGATAACCATTAACGAGAGCTGTTTATCTGTTAGGAAAATTGACCAAACTGCAGCCTTGGTTTATCTGTTATTTCTCTCTCTAATGTAAAGCCTGTAATGCATAATTTTAGCCAACGGCTGTGAATGAGAAAGTCTTACCTCTGATTTATATTTGGTGACAATGTCTGTGGATATATAATTTCTTATTGCTCATCATCTATATTAAAATAAGGATGCATGACAGCTAAAATAAAACTGACCAATGTGAGGAGAGTTTACTTAAACTATTTTGGTCCGTTTAGAAACTTTACAGTGTGAATGTGAACCGCACAAAGAACAATAAATTAACATTCGACTAATTTTAATCCCATTTTCGGAACAAAATAATCAATGTACAGGTGTGAAAGCACCCTAAATTTACATTTTGGGGTGACGTATCTATTTATGTAAATATGTATTCATGGGGAAAAAGGGTTTTGTAATTCTCAAAGTTTTTTTTTCTTTTTACTATAGGAAAAAAAGAATTTAAAAATGTTTTCATTTTTCTTCAATGTCTGACACAGAAAAGTGGAGATCAAAATGAAACGGCAAAAAACAATTTACTCCATTTTGAGGTCACTGCTTAATCCTGTTTAAGTTACCCTGACAAGATTAAGCAAAAAAAAAAGTTATAAAAAAGTTCTGTTATGTATTCTGAAACACAAATTAAAAGAGATGTATGAAAAACAGATCTTAAATAAGAACTTTCAGATGCCTCCTAGTTGTTGGTGTTAATCTGGCACCTAGTGGTAAACTCCTTTTTTACCACTTAATCTGGCCAACACTGTTTATCTGGCAGCCTTATTTTCCAGAGTTCACTAACTTGGCAAGACGCTGAGTGGTTCAAAGGTGATGAAAACCCTCCGATAGCAAATTATTCTGATGGCCAAATAAAGAAAGACTATTTTCAGTTCCATGAAGTTGAAAACACTGAAAAAATGAAATGGCCTGCCCAAAGTCCTGATTTACACTGAACTTAAAATCTCCTAAGCAAACTAACACCACAACAGAGCAATTTGAGAGACTAGTGGAGTGCTGTGGTTGTAAATAAGCCGCATTCACTTAAAGTAAGACTTTCAGCTATTTTGTTTTACTTTATTTATGTTTTTTTTTTATTTATCAGACTTTATTATTTTTTTATTATATTTTTATTATTATTATTATTATTATGCTGTGTATATGTGTAACCCTGCCCGTCCTACACCACCCAACCCGCTCCGAGCTGGTATCGAACTGGCGACCTTCCGCATGGGAGTCGGTTGCTCTAACAAGGAGGCTAAAGACCATGGCCTCTAGCGTCTGTCGCTAGAGCACCTTTAGAGGTCAGAGGAGTGAGGTTTACCTGCACAGCACTTACTAGCTGGCTTCCATTAAACTCACCCCCTTAACCTCCCTCCCATCCGGGTCACGGCACCAACGTAACTAGTCTTTGGCGTCTCTTCTGCGTTGTGTAACTAAATATTCACTTCGATATATCTTTTAGCGATTTATTGTTTGTGAAAACAGTCAGAACAGAAAAACGAGTGCACATCTATTCAACCAGCCTCGTGCACTGGCTTCCTCTTCATACACACCACAATGAATTTTCTTTAAAGTAACAGAGGGGGCGCTCTACATGTAAAACAATAAACAAATGTTAACCTCTTCCTTGCCAATAGTATTTCAATGTATGCAAGTAAAGAGATACAATATAACCCTGTTACATATGCACATATTTTTTGATGCATCATCATTTTAATCATCAAGTTATGTTTGTTTTTAGCTAGAACACTTAAATGCATATGCATATCCAGTGTAATTAAGAAGTCGGAGGAACGAACGGACAAACGAGGTATATGCACTGGGACTTAATTTTAACAGTAAGCGTGCTCAAGAACTTCCAGTGCACTGTCATGCTATTATAAATGCATCGCCTGCTATTTAAAAATGTAGACAACTGTCGGGGTTTTTTGTGACTACTTTGTCTCCCTCTTGTGTATTATGATTTGTATGCTGTTTCACCTGTTATCAATTTGCTTGTTTTCCCGTCCCCATTCCTCTCACCTGTTCTCCCTGATTATTGTAACTATTTAGTCTCCCCTTCTCCCTCGTTCTGTGCTAGTGAATTGATTCTGTGTTCAAAGAGCTACGTGTGCCACTGGTTCTCTCTGTTCAAGATATCTACGCATTTACAATCCGTCTCGTCTAGTCCTATGTTGTTTATCTAACCACTTATCATCCGTTCATCTGTGCTCTGGCTCACCTCTGCTCTGCCCACAGTCCACGATCGTGTGAGGTCTCATCTTCTCGGCTCCCTGAGGTCTGTCCCTACTTTCTACTGCTAACCCAAGAGGGTCTATTTGAGTTTGATCAGTCCTACTGCGCCCAGAGGAGGGTCGATTTCTGACTGCCTGTGTTGTTTTGGAGTGACTGTTTTCTTACTGCCCAGAGGAGCAGAATTGTTGATTTATTTCTGTTCAATAAATCCTTTGAACTTCTCCCTTGCGCTTGGGTCTCCATATTTCCTGACAACAACTAAATGAATGCTCAAGTCTATTTAACTGTTCATATTATATTGAAAGTATATTATTGGTGCTGTAAAAGTAACCTCAAGAAATTGAAAACAGTCATATAGACCTTTAAGATTATTGGCGGCTGAAAAACACAGAGCCCATTATCGATGATGTCATCTTTGATCGCTGTATTCCACGACAACATATTAAAGTGCCGTCGGATATTGAGAATATGAAAATGACATTATTTCTGTCCTTACCTGACTGGCTTTCTCCTAGTTCTTCTCCCCTCACGAGTAATCCTCTGGCAAACACATCCTTGTCTAAAAGGACAGACATCAGAAATGCACATCACATGTAAACTTCAACCATCATACTAATAACACGCCTGCTTCAGTATAGCGATCATACCTGTGACACCAGAGCAGTTCTTCATGCATTTGTCTGCCGTCTCAAAGTTGTTCCTATTTCCATCACAGCCCCCATAGGTGAAGGGATGACACTTTTTGCTAAGAGGGTCATAGTACCAGTGATGAAAATGAGCTCGGCATGGGCCTGTGGCAGGTGGGTCTGTGCAATGAGCTAGATCATTTAGGAAGAAGAGATTAAACAAGATAAATACACTAATAAATGCACATTTGCACAGTCTGCTAGCCCAAACTGTGGGTGGCATCGACAGTAAATTAGAGAGAAAATAATGAAACTCAATCAAAAACAATGCATCAAAGGCAAGGTTGTTTCACATGTCCAAGACTTTGATAAAAGGTAAAAAAAAAATACATTTACATTTAGTCATTTAGCAGACGCTTTTATCCAAAGAGACTTACAAATGAGGACAAGGAAGCAATTTACACAACTATAAGAGCAACAATGAATAAGTGCTGAAGGCAAGTTTCAGGTGTGTAAAGTGTAAGAAGCAAAACATTAGTCATTTATTTATTTATTTATTTATTTATTTATTTTTTGAGTACAGTTAGCGGTGGAGCCAGAGAGGCAATTGCAGATTAGGAAGGGAAGTGGAGAGTAAATAGTTGAGTTTTTAGTCGTTTCTTGAAGACAGCGAGTGACTCTGCCGTTCTGATGCAGTTAGGGAGTTCATTCCACCGACTGGGCAGATTGAATGCGAGAGTTCGGGAAAGTGATTTCTTCCCTCTTTGGGATGGAACCACGAGGCGACGTTCATTCACAGAACGCAAGTTTCTGGAGGGCACATACATCTGCAGAAGTGAGAGCAGATACGAAGGAGCAAAGCCAGAAGTCGCTTTGTAAGCAAACATCAGAGCTTTGAATTTGATGCGAGCAGCAACTGGCAGCCAGTGCAAACGGATGAGCAGCGGAGTGACATGTGCTCTTTTAGGTTCATAAAGACCACTCGTGCTGCTGCGTTCTGAAGCAGCTGAAGAGGTTTGATAGAGTTAGCTGGAAGCCCGGCTAGTAGAGAGTTGGAATAGTCCAGTCTGGAGAGAACAAGAGCTTGAACAAGGAGTTAAGGTGCATGTTCAGATAGGAAGGGTCGGACCTTTCTGATGTTATAGAGTGCAAATCTGCAAGATCGATCTAGAAATGTGCTCAAAGAAGTTTAGTTGGTCATCAATCGTTACTCCGAGGCTTTTCCCCATTTTGGATGCAGTAATGGTTGCCCCATCCATCTGGATTGCCCCATTCATCTGTTATTATTGGTGGAATGAACTCCCTAACTGCATCAGAACGGCAGAGTCACTCGCTGTCTTCAAGAAACGACTAAAAACTCAACTATTTACTCTCCACTTCCCTTCCTAATCTGCAATTGCCTCTCTGGCTCCACCGCTAACTGTACTACAAAAAATATATAAAAAAATAAATGACTAATGTTTTGCTTCTTACACTTTACACACCTGAAACTTGCCTACAGCACTTATACATTGTTGCTCTTATAGTTGTGTAAATTGCTTCCTTGTCCTCATTTGTAAGTCACTTTAGATAAAGGCGTCTGCTAAATGACTAAATGTAAATGAATCATTACATAATGTAGTAAATGAGGCTGCTGCTGTGTAATTTCTCCACATTGTGCGAAACTCACCTTTTTTATTCACCTCAATATTAAGAAGTCGGGTCAGGCTTTCATTCACTATGAAAATAAGAAAAGCAAATTGAGTACTTTTGAGTATATCCATTGGTTTGTGTGTGTGTGTGTGTGTGTGAGATTATGTTGTGTGACGCTTTACATTGCTGGCAGTTCTTTTCATCGGAGCCATCGCTGCATTCCTGATGCCCATCACACTCAAACTCTTTCTTCACACAGCATCCGCTTGAGCATTTGAACGAGTCTACTCCACACGGTGAAGAACAATCTGTACCACACAAACACAACGACACTGTTGAGTACCGAATATCACAACAACAGCTGAATTTGTCACAGAGGGTTTCAGAGGCAAAGTTACCTTCCACAGGCACCTTTCTCGTTACTCCACCAGCTCTGACTGAGGACAGACAACATATGGAGGAGAAAGAAAAGCATTACTTCACAATACAGTGAATTTTATCAAAGACTTGAAGAACTCAAAGAAACACTCATAGACCTGTATTAATGATCAGGTCAACATAAATCAGTAGTTTTCAACAATACGATTGATCCTTATCTGAACATTTAAAAGGGCTTCATTGCTTCATTGCAAAGCATGTTTACACACATAAACACACACACACCGGCAGTACAGACAGAGCAAATCCACATTAAGATAACCCACTCACTCACTCAGTTTAATCCATGATTTATCAGAGGTCGCCACCATGGAATGAACCGCCAATTACTCATCATATGGTTTATGCAGTGGGTGCTCATCCAGCCTCTACCCCAGGGGTCACCAATCTCGGTCCTGGAGGGCCGGTGTCCCTGCAGGTTTTAGCTCCAACTTGCCTCAACACACCTGCCTGGGTGTTTCAAGTATACCTTGTAAAACCTTAATTAGCTTGTTCAGGTGTGTTTGATTAGGGTTGGAGGTAAAATCTGCAGGACACCGACCCTCCAGGAACAAAGTTTGGTGACCCCTGCTCTACCCAGTGCAAGGAAAGACACATACAGTCACATGCACGCACGCACGCACGCACGCACACACACACACACACACACTACAGCCAATAACGCATATGCTTGGACTGTGAGCGATACCGGAGCACCAGGAGAAAACCCACGTGAACACGGGCAGAACACCCAAGTGAAAAAATATATAATTAAATGCAATTAAAATACACTTAAATGCCCGCAAATACATTTTTAGTACATTGTTTTTTTTTTTGTGTTAAATAAAAGTTTGATGGTTTTACACTATAAATATACTAATTAAAAGTATGTTTATACTTCAGTAGGACTTTAGTACACTTGACAAAAGTATACTAAATACCAATAAAGTACACTACAGACAAAACATCCAACAGAGTTTTATTAGTGTGTTTTTTAAAAGAGTGCTTTAAATGCTTTAAACATTAGTTGATTTTAGTACACTGTTTACATACTAATACTAAGTTTGAAATAAGTTAATATATATAAAAAATCTATTAGTAATGTATTGTAGTAGAAGAACATTTTCCCAAAACTTGTACTTAAGTACACTTAATATGAATGCATTATTATCACTAACACTTAAATTGATTTTGTGTGTGGTAATTTTAAGTTTACATTAAATTGACTTTATTAAAAATCTATTAGTAATGTATTGTAGTAGAAGTACATTTTCCCAAAATACTTTTAATACAGAATTTAGCACACTTTTTTTACAATTTGTATATTCTTTTAATATATCACTATTATACTTTAAATTAGTCATAAATATATTTAAATGTTTAAAAGTAGGATTCAAGTGTATTTCTAGTTGTAACTAAATATATTTTTTAAAATACAGATATAGTATGCTAAAATCACATTATAGTTCAGTTTCAGGGTGTCTCAAAATAGCACATTTGAGTACACTTAGATGGTATTAAGTTTATCTTATAATATACTTAATACTATCTTTTAGTACATTAAGTACAAAATTAGTATGCTAAAATACAGCACTTACTGAAAAGTGTACTAAGTATACTTAAATAAAGTGCATTTTAGTGCACTTTTACAGGTGAGTTGAGTAGCCTAAATTGTCCGTAATGTATGAGTGTGTGTGGATGTTTCACAGAGATGGGTTGCGGATAGAAGGGCATCCGCTGCGTAAAAACATGCTGGATAAGTTGGCGGTTCATTCCGCTGTGGCGACCCTTGATTAATAAAGGGACTAAGCCGAAAAGAAAATGATGATGATGATGATGATGATAATTAACAACATTTTTATAAAAGGCAAAATATGAGAAGGCCTTACACACGTGATGACGTTTTGTCTGTTCAACATGATTCATTTCATAATGTTGATGAAATGTGCAGATGGTTGCTCTCAACACAACAACTATCAAATAAAGCGAGTCGTACTGTTTTTATCCACATTTAAGGTTAATGTTCATAGCCACCTTTTGCACATATCTCTGGAACAGTGTCAATCTATTTCCTGAGAACTTCAACACTAAGTTATGCCATACCTTCTGCAACTGAAGCCGGAGGATTTCCTTTGAACTCTGTCAAGGAATGTGATTGTGACACTGATAGTGAAATAGGCCTAGCTTGTTTTTGTGACCTGAATCTCCATTTGACGGCTCTATTCTATTCTTATTGCATAGTTTAGTAGCTGATTCTTTCATTGTGTGGGTATCGTTTGGCCAATTCAACTCTCCTCTAAATCCTCTTAAATATGCAAATTCAATTCAGGTTTATTTGTATAGCGCTTTTCACAATAACTATTGCTTCAAAGCAGCTTTAAAAAAGTGCATTATAGCATTGCAATCTAAATCAGAAAATGGGTCCCACTTTATATTAAGTGTCCTTAACTACTATGTACTTACGTCAAAAAATAAATACAATGTACTTACTGTGTTCATAATGTATTTGAGAACACTTGTGGTGCTTTTGAGTTGGGATAGGGGTTGGGTTATGGACAGGTTTGGTGGTATGGGTAGGTTTAAGGGGGGTTAAGGTGTAAGCGATGGTCAACAGTGTATTTACAAATGTAATTACAAAAGTTAATAACAGATGTTATTACATAGACGTATTTAATCAAGCATAAGTACACAGTAAATACATGTATTTACACAATAAGTACATTGTAACAAACTATTAATTCCTATGTAAGTACATATTAGTTATGGCCCCTTAAAATAAAGTGGGACCAGTTAAGGTTATTACCAGGTTATTAGTTGAGGTTAGTTACTAATACCTTTAAGTGAGTAACTACTAGCTTTTAACAGTTATAAACATAGTTAACCTGCAGTTATATGCTATACACTCACTGGTCAAACTGCTTGTTAACGCAAATTTCTAATAAGCCAATCAACCTGACGCATTTTGACTGAACAAGTGTATCATCTGGGTATTTAAAGTGCACTTATTCTTTTTAAAATATCAGGGTGAATGCACTCCTTATAGCATTTTTACTACAAAACGGTAAATATCCAGTGAGCGGCAGTTTTGTGGGCACAAATGCCTTTTTGATGCCAGAGGAGAATGGCCAGACTGGTTCCAGCTGATAGAAAGGCAACAGTAACTCAAGTAAGCAGTCTTTACAACCGAGGTCTGCAGAAGAGCATCTCTGAACGCACAACACGTCCAACCTTGATGCAGATGGGCTACAGCAGCAGAAGACCACACCGGATGCCACTGCTGTCAGCTAAGAACAGGAAACTGAAGTTACAATGCACATAGCTTCACCAAAACTGGACAATAGAAGATTGGAGAAACCCTGCCTGGTGTGATGAGTCTCCATTTCTGCTGACACATTCGGATGGTCGGGTCAGAATTTGATGAAAGCATATATGAAATTATATGAAAGCATGGACCCATCCTGCCTTGTATCAGTGGATCATGTGGTGTTGGTGGTGTAATGAAAGCAAAGAAGGTCTAGTTGCTCAAGGATTGACCAGCCCAGTCACCAGACATGAACATTATTGAGCATGTCTGAGGTATGATGAAGGAGGAGGCGTTGAAGATGAATTCAAAGAATCTTGATGAACTCTGGGAGTCCTGCCATTCCAGATGACTTTATTAATCAGTGATTTGAGTCAGTGCAGAGATGTTCCCCTGGAGGTGAAAACATTACTATCTCCCACTGCCTGCCAAGCCACGGGCTGAGTCATTTCTCATTTTTAGCCTAAAAAATTTGGATAATTGTTGTGCAATAAGATATTGCATTACTAATCAATGAGGAGACGTGCCTGGCCCGTGCTTCTACAGAATTCCTTCATAGAAAGAAGAACAGGCAGAAAGGAGAAATTGATGGAGTTGTGCTGAATGGTAGCATCATTGACCGCCCTGACAATCTATAGTACTTATAACTGTCAGTACAGTTTTATGCCTGCCAACTCTCCGCACTGAAATCTATCAGTTTTAAACCTTGGCATGTACTGCCGCATGTGACTTTAGCGGTACTTCTTTAAACCACTACCGCACACTACTGGAACAGTACAGTGATACTTGAATTACCTGTTGTGTTTTCACAGGCATTCTGACATTCTGTTTCAGAGAGATAGTTGTTGCTGTTCTCCATACATCCTCCAAAGATGAACTGCTCACACCGTCTGGATGCAGCGTTGTAACTCCAACGAATGAAAGAAGCTCGGCATGGTCCTGTCTTTTTAGGGGTTAAACAGTGACCTGGTGAGACAAATCAATTAATTCATATGTTTAATCAATTCTGATGAGACAGGTCTTAGATTGAAATAAAAAGATGTTAACTGCACAATTAAACTTCCTTCATACACATAATTCAACACTGTCTGATGACTTTTAAATAGAAACAGAACAGTAGAGAGTGATATACAAGAACAGACAAGAATTGACTGAGAGGCTTCTCTGGCAGTCATCAAATCGTCACCTTGGAGTTTTAAGGTTCTCTCTGCATTCTGTACAATTTTGAGATTTTAAGCTTCAAAGTTTTTTATTCCATATAGCAAACAGTATGGGCCCTATCATACACCCGGCGCAGTGTGGCGCAAGGCGCAATACTTGTTTGCTAGTTTCAGCTTGGCGCAAGAGTCGTTTTGAGGCGTTGCACTACGCTGTTTAAATAGCAAATGCATTAGCGCTCATATGTGCGCCCATAGGCGTTCTGCTCTAAAAAGGGAGGCGTTCTGAGGCGGACCGCTGGCGCGTTGCTATTTTGAGAAACTATAATAGATTTTTCATTAGACCAAAACTAACCCGGTCTAAACTCCAGCGCAGAGTTGCGCCTCGCTTACACACTGCTTAATACGCACAAGATGTAGAGCAATAGGCAAATATCTTTACATATGAAAAAATTTAAATATTTAGGATATATATAGGATATAATAAGAATAGATATAGAATATAAATATAAAGGATTAAAATATTACAAAACATATTATTTTCTAGCCGACATAAATATGAAAAATCACTGCTTTTATGTCTTCTTCATCTCGGGAGGCTTTTTCAGTTCATTCATAACAATTTGCTTTTGTATAATGTTATTATTATTAGCAGTATTATTTATTATATCCATATTTATATTTGTTTTATTAAAAACAAGCTTAGTTTTGCCCACCTGCAGGTTTTAGACCATATGGGGCACAGCATGTGTTTTAGGATATAACTCAGGTTTTTGAGCACATTTTGTTATTATTGTTCATTTATTAGTTTGCTGGAAATTAAAACTGAATTTAGAAATAGTTTTAAACGAATATTTGAGCTTAACAAACAAAATTAATTATTTATAGGCTAATTGATGTCTGTGTGTAAAGGTTTCCCCATCCACGAGCGAAAGTGAAAGTAGATCCATTATCTCTCATTCTCACGCAGTAGATGCTCTGTTTAACTGTTTTCTGTTAATAAACTGTGAACTGTTTGCTTGTGAAATGCTCAGTTTTTCCACTTAGACTTACTTTGCGTCCTGTAAATAGCGAATGCGCTCTTGGCGCGACGCAGCTGGCTCTTAAAGGGAATGGGAGATGAGACTCTGATTGGTTTATTTTCAAAACACACCTATAACTCATTAAGAAAATAAACTCAACCCTTTTAGACCATGCGCCATGGCGCAAAGCGGATTTTTCCGTCCTTATATTAGCAAATATGGATTCTCACACACCCTAAAAGCGTTTGTGCCCTGCCCTTTCCGTTTTGCGCATGGACCGTCAAAATAGAGCCCCTACATGTGTAACTTTTGTTTTTTAATTAAATGTCTTAAAATGTAAACAACTTATAAAAAAAACATCCCATAATGTAAATAAGTTGTCATTTAATAAGAATAAATCAGTAACTCAATTTTGACAAAAATGTCAGACAGAACATTATAATTGTAAAGTGACCAAATGTTGATCAGACTTTTGAAATATGCTGAAGCCACATGTAACAACCCAAAATATATGTAGGTTTCAAGATATGGCTATAATCTTCCCTTTAGTGCTCATCTAAAATAAACTTTCCACTTGTTTTATCGAGTTAAAAAATTTAAAAAAAAATCAGAAAGTAACTGCTTTCTAAATTCCATGTGCTTCCAAACTATCAAGTGAACATGGCATGCTCTCTAAAAAAAACATGCTTCTTTACAGGGCATTTGCTCATAATAATAGTTCTATTCAGATTCATTTTATGCTGAAGAATCCTTTTTCCCCAAAAGGGGTTCTTTATCCGAGTTAAGTATTTCCTACTTTCCCAACTTTTTGATTTCCAAATCTGTAAGAAAGCATCTGCGCCTCATTACTGGTTTTCTGGAGAACTTTCAGCACTGGAATTCATTCTTTCTTCAAATGTCTGTACATTTAAAATTTTACAATCTAACCTGTTTCCTAACAGTCTTTCTGTTTTAATGTGACTAGCTCTGTTCAGTTCAAAATCTCTCTTCTTCACTGGCAGAGATGTTTTCTTTCACCTTAAATATTACTTTGGTTCATGAATAAAAGGTCACCAAAAATATAAAAGGTACCACATGACTTCACTTGATCTTAACATTTTTGCTACTTTTGGCCTTCATTACTATTACTTCATTGTTTGCTCCTTAAGCATAAACAAACGTGTGTGTTTCAGATGCTGCAAAATCTTCTATTATTCATTCAGAATTTTTTTTTTCTTTATTAATCCAGGGTCGCCACAGCGGAATGAACCGCCAACTTATCCAGCACGTTTTTAATGCAGCAGATTCCCTTCCATCTCTAGGAAACACACACACACACACACACACACACACACACACACACACACACTCAATTTAGCCTACCCAATTCACCTGTACCGCATGTCTTTGGACTGAGGGGTTAAACCCACGTGAACGCAGGGAGAACATTCAAACTCCACATTAACACGCCAACTCACCCAGCCAAGGCTCGAACCAGCGACCTTCTTGCTGTGAGCCGAAAGCGCCAACTACTTTTTGCTATTTAAAAATGCCTCTAATTGAAGAGGAAAATATGAACAATATAACATAATAAAGTATGTTGTCTGCACTTTATTTTGTTAGATGTTGTCGTAACTTCTATAAATTAATGCAAACGGTTGTGTTAATTTTTTTGTTTGTCTAAACAATATTTTTACAATGTAAAAAGTATAAAAAAAAAAAAATAAAAAAAATAAAAATATATATATATATATATATATATATATATATTCACCCCATGTAAAAAAAAATGTGTACGAGTGTTTGTGAAAGTGGTCAGAGATGCTTATTCTGTTTGCAGAACTTTAGAGTAGATGAATATCATTAAAAAAAACACAGCGAATCACAGGTTTTATGGTCATGAAACAAGCACGGATGCATCATTTAAACAGGGGTATTAGAAAGAAAGTAAAAAGCAATTTTGTAATAACGCAGCAGTTGCTAAACCAACCTTATTTTATTGCAATTACTAACATTTATTGCAATTAATAACACTAACTTCTTTGAAGTTATCATGCATATTGATGAAGTTGCACTTTATTCATAATAGAGTGCGTTGATTGGTTCGAACCAAGTCTATCTCCTGAATTAATGATGAAAACTCAAAGACGTCACATTGTGGCCACCGGTACAGACAGCCAGTCTAAAGGCTGATTTATACTTCTGTGTCAAACACCGGCGTATGCTACAGCGCTGACGCATAGCCCTTCGCCATGGCCGTCGGCGTCGCTGACATGCACCTCTCAAAAAAATGTAACTACACGTCGCAACGATGCTTAGCACAAGCTCTGTGATTGGTCGGCTTGGTAGCGCTGACGAGTCAGGGCGGGACCGAGAGCTGGGTGAATAGTGCGAGCCTGATGGAGCGATTGTTTACAAGTGTGGAGTCCCATGAAGGAGCTCCGGATGGAAAGTTTTGTTTTGCGTTTACCTCATAGTTAAAGTTGTTGCACGTCCGCCGGTTCCTGCCTCAAAATGAGCGAGTTTGAGCCACTTGTACATCCAGGAACATTTACACCTCACTGCCAACTAGCGTTTCGGAAGTGTTAATGCAGACCAACAGAGACAGAAGTATAAATGCACAGCCACGCGCACAGCATGCGCCGTGGGTTATGCCGGTCACCTGATGCAGAAGTATAAACCAGGCTTAAGCTCTGGAATTCACACAAGGATCTCTTCGTTTTGAAGAAGCTTCAAAATGTATTTTCAAACAGGAAGAATTAATTTGCTTAAAATAACACAAAAACAACCGATTTTCACTTTTTAGGGAAATATATGTGTCCTAATAGTGTTTTTAGCAGCGTGGGACACGTTTATGACTGTCAACATTTTTTAAAAAGTGTTTTAGCGTTTCGCCATCCTTCAACTATAAATAACTTTGTCCCTCTGTTTTACATTTTTGCACTTCTTGCTCTCCTTTCATTTTTGCACCTCTCTAAACCTCTCATTATTTTATTAACCCAAGTTTGAGATGAAAGAATGTTGAGAAAGGCCTGAATTTCTTTTTATTGTATTTAAGTCCTTGATGGGGTGTGTTATGTGTGTTTACGCAGAGCAGATATGTCTGAGCCGTGCAACTGTGACTCGAATCCTGCAACATGTCCAACCGGTTCTGCCTAACTGCAGAAGGGAGCGGTAAAGGTCTCTCACCAAATAAAAACACAGACAAACCTAGCATAGCATGTGCGAATCTAAAAAGTAACTCTGCCTGCTTCTAATTTCTTCAATTTAAGATTTGTAGCAGATTTAATTTATCTACAGATAAATCACAAGATCAGTCAACAGTTTTCATATTTTCCCTTTGTGTTAGATGTTTTTAAAACACAAAGCTCTCCGTTTATTTCCAAGCTGAGTTTAGCTAGCCATTTTTACTTTGGTATTCCTAAACATTTACAAAGCTCAAAAGGAAGAACATTCATCCATTCCATAAAAACGAGTGCAAGTCATAAAGGGAGTGGTTTGAAAAAAAGCATCATCAAATAAATAATACTCACGCTCGGATTGCTCAGAAGTGAGCACCAAGACAATGACTTGAGCTGAATCGGAATGATCAGCTGAATCGGTCACGGTCAGTTTGAACTCGTACACCCCAGGAATCAGGTTGGACACCCTTATCTGATCCCGAAAGTTGGTTTTCTGTGAAGAAGTTATTGGAAAATAACTGTGATGCGGGTGTTATTTCTATAATGCAATAAAAAAACAAATGTTTTGCACTAATAAATCATAAATGACGAAAAATATTAAGCGTTTGGCTTTGAGCTTCGATTTGGGTCTTTAAGCCAAATCAGTATAGAACACATGGTTTAACTCACATTTTCGTTAGCTGGAATTTATTTATGCATTGAGCTATTTATCGACATCATTCATTCAGCCCTAAACTTTCATTTTGCTATGGAACACAAAAGAATACTTTGAAGAATGTTGATACCCACATGGAACTTTATATATAATATTGATGTTCACAAATGTACACAAGCCACACATCAACATTAACATCTATAATACTTTGTATTATTAATATGCATATTCACATATAATACTATACCTCCATATGGACGGATTTATTTCCACGGATGAGGCTCCACTCGTAGTTTACGATCTCCTTGTCGTCCCAACTCTCATTGCCATTCAGCAGTACATCCTCGTTTGGCTGTACCACGACATCTCGGCCAGCATTGGCAATGGGAGGGCTGTCCTTCCCCTCTTAAGAAAAATAGTGATAGTCATATTACTGGCATTCAAATTCAAGCCTATGTGTTCCTTTAATACCGTTAAGGATATCAACAGTTGATCCCCTAAACCACAGGTGTCAAACTCAGTTCCAAAAGGGCCGCAGCTCGGCACGGTTTAGTTCCAACCCTAATTAAACACACCTGATCAAACTAATTGAGTCCTTCAGGCTTGTTTGAAACCTACAGGTAAGTGTGTTGGAGCAGGGTTGGAACTAAACTGTGCAGGGCTTCGGCCCTCCAGGAATTGAGTTTGACACCCCTGCCCTAAACTGTGTATTGAGGTAAAGTTGGTTTTACATTCAGACTTTCTCCTTAATTCTTAATAGGGAAATCATATTATCAGGCAGCGACTATCAAACATTGTTCACAGCCAATGAAATAGTGCTTATGCTGTTTTGAAGACATGCATGCGATTTCAGACTGAATATTCAAAGCAGCATGGTAAACAATATAAGGACTAATGTCTAATAAATGAACACGTGCTTAATATGAAGCCAACTTTTTTTTAAAGCACTGGTGTGTGAATGCAGACGGTACCCACCCCAAATAAAATCTACTGAATATTGCTTTTAGAAGCGCTAATGTTTGGTGTTAAATCATTGGTATGACTTTAGATTAAGTACCAACTACTCACCATTACCTAGTGGCTCATTATCCCCTTAATAATATTAAGATATTGGCTGTTTTTGTTGGGTGAAGCAGAACCAAGAAGGTCGCTGGTTCAATCCTCAGCTCAGTTGCCGTTTCTGTGTGGAGTTTGCATGTTCTCCCTGCGTTTGCGTGGGTTTTCTCCAGGTGCTCTGGTTTCCCCTACAGGTGAACTGGGTAGGCTAAATTGTCCATAGTGCATGAGTGTGTGTAAATGAGTGTTTGTGGATGTTTCCCAGGGATGGGTTGCACCTGGAAGGGCATCCGCTGTGTAGAAACGTGCTGGATAAGTTGGCGGTTCATTCCGCTATGGCGACCCCAGATTAATAAAGGGACTAAGCCAACTAGAAAATGAATGAATGGCTGTTTGTTGGTACTTATAAATGATCTTATTCTAAACCCTACCCAATATTAACCCAACAACTCTCTTAATAATTATTAATACACAGCAAATTGGTAGTTTATTAAGATAAAAGTCATTAAAAATGTATTAGTAGTGAAAATTAACAATCCAGAGATGATCCCCAACTGTGTATTGAGGTAAAGTTGGTTTTACATTCAGACTTTCTCCTTAATTCTTAATAGGGAAATCATATTATCAGGCAGTGACTCTCAAACATTGTTCACAGCCAATGAAATAGTGCTTATGCTGTTTTGAAGACATGCATGCGATTTCAGACTGAATATTTAAAGCAGCATGGTAAACAATATAGGGACTAATGTCTAAAAAATGAACACGTGCTGAATATGAAGCTTTTTTTAAAGCACTGGTGTGTGAATGCAGACAGTACCCACCCCAAATAAGATCTACTGAATATTGCTTTTAGAAGTGCTAATGTTTGGTGTTAAATCATTGGTAAGACTTTAGATTAAGTACCAACTACTCACCATTACCTAGTGGCTCATTGTCCCCTTAATAATATTAAGATATTGGCTGTTTTTGTTGGGTGAAGCAGAACCAAGAAGGTCGCTGGTTCAATCCTCGGCTCAGTTGCCGTTTCTGTGTGGAGTTTGCATGTTCTCCCTGCGTTTGCATGGGTTTTCTCCAGGTGCTCCGGTTTCCCCTACAGGTGAACTGGGTAGGCTAAATTGTCCATAGTGCATGAGTGTGTGTAAATGAGTGTTTGTGGATGTTTCCCAGGGATGGGTTGCACCTGGAAGGGCATCCGCTGTGTAAAAACGTGTTGGATAAGTTGGCGGTTCATTCCGCTATGGCGACCCCAGATTAATAAAGGGACTAAGCCAACTAGAAAATGAATGAATGGCTGTTTATTGGTACTTATAAATGATCTTATTCTAAACCCTAGCCAAAATTAACCCAACTACTCTCTTAATAACTATTAATACACAGCAAATTGGTAGTTTATTAAGATAAAAGTCATTAAAAATGTATTAGTAGTGAAAATTAACAATCCAGAGATGATCCCCAACTGTGTATTGAGGTAAAGTTGGTTTTACATTCAGACTTTCTCCTTAATTCTTAATAGGGAAATCATATTATCAGGCAGTGACTTTCAAACATTGTTCACAGCCAATGAAATAGTGCTTATGCTGTTTTGAAGACATGCATGCGATTTCAGACTGAATATTCAAAGCAGCATGGTAAACAATATAAGGACTAATGTCTAAAAAACGAACATGTGCTGAATATGAAGCCAACTTCTTTTTAAAGCACTGGTGTGTGAATGCAGACAGTACCCACCCCAAATAAGATCTACTGAATATTGCTTTTAGTAGTGCTAATGTTTGGTGTTAAATCATTGGTATGACTTTAGATTAAGTACGAACTACTCACTATTACCTAGTGGCTCATTGTCCCCTTAATAATATTAAGATATTGGCTGTTTTTGTTGGGTGAAGCAGAACCAAGAAGGTCGCTGGTTCAATCCTCGGCTCAGTTGCCGTTTCTGTGTGGAGTTTGCATGTTCTCCCTGCGTTTGCGTGGGTTTCCTCCAGGTGCTCTGGTTTCCCCTACAGGTGAACTGGGTAGGCTAAATTGTCCATAGTGCATGAGTGTGTGTAAATGAGTGTTTGTGGATGTTTCCCAGGGATGGGTTGCACCTGGAAGGGCATCCGCTGTGTAAAAACGTGTTGGATAAGTTGGCGGTTCATTCCGCTATGGCGACCCCAGATTAATAAAGGGACTAAGCCAACTAGAAAATGAATGAATGGCTGTTTGTTGGTACTTGTAAATGATCTTATTCTAAACCCTACCCAAAATTAACCCAACTACTCTCTTAATAACTATTAATACACAGCAAATTGGTAGTTTATTAAGATAAAAGTCATTAAAAATGTATTAGTAGTGAAAATTAACAATCCAGAGATGATCCCCAACTGTGTATTGAGGTAAAGTTGGTTTTACATTCAGACTTTCTCCTTTATTCTTAATAGGGAAATCATATTATCAGGCAGTGACTCTCAAACATTGTTCACAGCCAATGAAATAGTGCTTATGCTGTTTTGAAGACATGCATGCGATTTCAGACTGAATATTTAAAGCAGCATGGTAAACAATATAGGGACTAATGTCTAAAAAATGAACACGTGCTGAATATGAAGCTTTTTTTAAAGCACTGGTGTGTGAATGCAGACAGTACCCACCCCAAATAAGATCTACTGAATATTGCTTTTAGAAGTGCTAATGTTTGGTGTTAAATCATTGGTAAGACTTTAGATTAAGTACCAACTACTCACCATTACCTAGTGGCTCATTATACCCTTAATAATTTTAAGATATTGGCTGTTTTTGTTGGGTGAAGCAGAACCAAGAAGGTCGCTGGTTCAATCCTCGGCTCAGTTGCCGTTTCTGTGTGGAGTTTGCATGTTCTCCCTGCGTTTGCGTGGGTTTTCTCCAGGTGCTCTGGTTTCCCCTACAGGTGAACTGGGTAGGCTAAATTGTCCATAGTGTATGAGTGTGTGTGAATGAGTGTGTGTGGATGTTTCCCAGGGATGGGTTGGACTTGGAAGGGCATCCGCTGTGTAAAAACGTGTTGGATAAGTTGGCGGTTCATTCCGCTATGGCGACCCCAGATTAATAAAGGGACTAAGCCAACAAGAAAATGAATGAATGGCTGTTTGTTGGTACTTATAAATGATCTTATTCTAAACCCTACCCAATATTAACCCAACAACTCTCTTAATAACTATTAATACACAGCAAATTGGTAGTTTATTAAGATAAAAGTCATTAAAAATGTATTAGTAGTGAAAATTAACAATCCAGAGATGATCCCCAACTGTGTATTGGGGTAAAGTTGGTTTTACATTCAGACTTTCTCCTTAATTCTTAATAGGTAAATCATATTATCAGGCAGTGACTCTCAAACATTGTTCACAGCCAATGAAATAGTGCTTATGCTGTTTTGAAGACATGCATGCGATTTCAGACTGAATATTCAAAGCAGCATGGTAAACAATATAAGGACTAATGTCTAATAAATGAACATGTGCTTAATATGAAGCCAACTTTTTTTTAAAGCACCGGTGTGTGAATGCAGAAGGTACCCACCCCAAATAAAATCTACTGAATATTGCTTTTTGGAAGCGCTAATGTTTGGTGTTAAATCATTGGTAAGACTTTAGATTAAGTACCAACTACTCACCATTACCTAGTGGCTCATTGTCCCCTTAATAATATTAAGATATTGGCTGCTTGTTGGTACTTATAAATGATCTTATTCTAAACCCTACCCAATATTAACCCAACTACTCTCTTAATAACTATTAATGCACAGCAAATTGGTAGTTTATTGAGGCAAAAGTCATTAAACGTTTATTAGCAGTGAAAATTGTACACACAAAAGTGTGATCAACTTATTGATTGGTAATAATTTTACTTTTGTGACATTAACCATAATATGTTGATGCTGGAGCACTGGGACAAAACAGCAGACTTCAAATGAATCACAATTCAAGGAAGAACAAATTTTAATTGTCATTTTAAATCTTTATACTTTGCCACGATCCTTATTTTCCTTAATTTTACACAAAAATATTGCTGAATCACTGAATGATGATGGAACAATTTCTTTCTCGCTTGTTTCTTGGAGAGTTTACTTGCATTTATGCGCGCGTATAACTGAATATGTGTGTATTATTATAATTCTTTTTAAAAAAAAATATTGTTCCTTAGCCTATTTTTTATTTATTATGCAACGGGACTGTCATAAAATACATGTATTTATAAATGCATAGGCCAATAGACTGATAGGCTTTTGTGAATGATTGACTATAGTAAACCAGCTGGATCAGATGAGCATACACTGTAAAAAGTGATTAGTTACTTAAAGCGAGTAAACAAATTGCCCTAAAAGCAACAAGTTGTCTTTACAAAAATAATGTAAGTAAACTCATTGTAACTTGAATTGTTAAGCTGACTTGTTTTTTTATAATTATGCTTATTGTACATACTTTTTAAAGTTAACTAATCTTTTTGTACAATGACAAACCATTTTAGCACGTTTTTTTTCAAATAATTACTGCAGTTTTTACAATATTACATATTTGGGGCTTTATTAAGTCAATAAAATGCACAATTATAGTTTGGAAGAGCAGATTTATTTTAGTTAATGTCATTTTGCTAGACAGAAAAGCTGGAAAAAAAAAATATATATATATATATATATATATATATATATATATATATATATATATATATATATATAAATGTGTATTGGAAAAAGTGATCAGTTTACTTTTATTATAAAAAAGTGAATACAACTTGCATAATAATAAAAATTAAGTCAACTTAACAGTTCCAAGTAACAATGAGTTTACTTACATTATTTTTGTAAAGTCAACTTGTTTCTTTTAAGGCAATTTGTTTACTCACTTTAAGTAACTAATCACTTTTTACGGTGTACACTTAAAATATGATTTTTACTGCTTGTTCAAACTACTTAATTAAAACAAGTTGAATCAACACATCTTATCAGGGGACAACTTAATTGTTTAATGTTTAATCAAATTAAACAAAATTCACCAATTAAACACAAATTCTACTTGAATTTGTAAAAACAATTAAGTTAACTTAATTGAATTGTGTGGAACCTGGCTTTTTTTTACAGGTTGAGCAGTGCGTTATTATAAATAATGAGCAAAATTAATTAAATAATAATGATTATAAACAAAGCTTACCACTTTTGCGGCCGCTCAGGTACTTTTCATAGACTGAACTCAATATGTAGTTTGTGAATCCTTGCTTCGGTGTAAATTTACAGACAAATCTGTGCTTATACAAGCAGTTGAAGAGAAAGCAGTTGTTGTCGGACGCCTGGTTTTCGACGAGAGCCAAGTTGCATCTGGGGTCTTTGCAGCACGCAGCCATGCACGCGTCCTCATGAGCGACACTCGGGTTCGCCAGGAACACAGCCCCAGCCTCGATCGACTCTTCCGTGTGGAGAACAAAGTTTTCGCGACCGGGGTGGTGGAAAGTTTCTACGCATTGTTGGTTTTGTTCACTGCTCTGTGTCTCTCCGCCATAAACACCGCAAATAAAAATCAAGGACACCAAAAGAAAACACCACGAACCCATTTTTGATTGATATGAAAAATAATCCTGACGTGGGATAGACGCTTGCGCACAGACCTCCAATATAAGCCGATTCCCTTAAACTGTGGTGTCACCCGAACTGACTGGTTAGTTTTAGTCAATCCCTTATCATTGTTCTGTCAAATGTACAGGTTCCCCGTCAAAATATATCGTGAGAACACTTCCATCCGATTTCTACCTGCTCCAGTACTCAGGTGTGTTGTTTCTAGGAAATAAAGCACATGACGTAAGTAGTCTCCGGTTGCGTCTCAATCCTATATGACATGCCCTATGTAGACTACATTTTGGCCAGCATATAGTTCACACGTCATTTACGTTTACCCTTTAATTTGTCTTTCCTACTTTGTTACAATTTCTCTTATTTTGGTTGATTATTTTCTTTGATAGATGTTTTGCTTCTCCCTGTAAAAATAATGGTAGGAGAATCCGCCCTGCTAAAAAGTCTAGCATAAACCAGCCTAGGATGGTTGGCTGGTTTTAGCTGGTCGACCAGCCTGGTTTTAGAGGGGTTTTGGCCACTTCCAGGCTGGTTTCCAGCCTGGTTTTAGCTGGTCAGAGTGAGAGATGACCAGCTTAAACCAGCTTGACCAGTCCAGCCAGGCTGGAAGCCCAGCCAAAACCAGCTATGTATGTCCAGCTTAAACGTCAGCAGGGCGTTTATCAATTCAGCCGGATATTATTAGTCTACCAGGTGTGACTGCATGGGATAATGCACTGGGTAACATTTGTTGGAAAGAGGTATGGAAGTAAGTTCCTCATAGTTATTGTCTATTACAGAAAGATTCTTTCAAAACAATAAATAAATTCTATCCTGCCCATCATTATGTGAAACATAAATATAAAAGTGCGAAGCAGTGGTGCAGTAGGTAGTGCTGTCGCCTCACAGCAAGAAAGTCACTGGTTCGAACCTCGGCTGAGTTGGCGTTTCTGTGTGGAGTTTGCATGTTCTCCCTGCCTTCGCGTGGGGTTTCCCCCACAGGCGGTACAGGTGAATTGGGTAGGCTAAACTGTCCGTAGTGTATGAGTGTGAATGTGTGCGTGGATGTTTCCCAGAGATGGGTTGCGGCTGGAAGGGCATCCGCTGCGTAAAAACTTGCTGGATAAGTTGGCGGTTCATTCCGCTGTGGCGACCCCAGATTAATAAAGGGACTAAGCTGACAAGAAAATTAATGAATAAACTTGTAAGCTCACTCTTGATCACATTTGATGACGATTGATGATATTCCCGGTTGCTTTGCGCACGTCCGGTCTTGTTGACATGCTTATACACGTGACTACCGGGACATGTTAATGCAACAGCTGTCAATCACTCCTACGTCATGTTGCGGTCAGTCTGAAAACCGCTCCAATTGGTCCACTGTTTTTATGTTGTTAAATTGAAAAAAAAAAAGGACTGGGTGTGTTTATATCACCCCAATATGTCGGTCTATACTCTATATATGCACACACGTCTGTCCAAACAGCTTGAAAAGTAGATTTTTAAGTGAAGTTTATTCATAAACTAATTTCGAGAGGAGCACGTGATTATGATTGAACACGGCTGGTTCTGCATTAGCATGCTTGATCCACCAATCAGGCCATTCCTAACCACTATAAAGAGCCAGGATTTTCTCACTACAGTCATCTTCGATTTGAAGAATCCCCCCTTCCACCCCTACCTTTTCACCTTTCCCTCCATAGGGCAGCACGGTGGCTCAGTGACTAGCACTGTCGCCTCACAGCAAGAACTTCACCGGTTCTAGTTCCTTAACAGGCCGGTGGTCGTTTCTGTGTGTAGTTTGCATGTTCTTCCCGTGCTTGCGTGGGTTTTCCCCGGGTTCTCCGGTTTCCTCCCACATTCCAAAAACATGTACAACAAGTTAATCGTTAAATCTAAATTTCAATACAGGTAATCTAATAATGCAGCATATCTTTTAATAGCCTTCAATCTTAATCTTTAGCTATTATAAAAAAGGGGAGTTGTCGAGATCTACCTGAGCTCGAGGCTCCCCTCTCTTCCTCCAAACGGGAGGGAGCCCAGGGCTCAAGAACCTTTCGAGCTCAGGGCTCTCTCCCGGGACAGCATGCCAAACTTGCTTATAATCAATCATCAGCTAAGTGTGAACTCTTGAATCATACTTTAAATCACACAGTCATATCTATTCCCATTGTTCAACAAATTGCACTTGAACTCTTGTCAGCCCCACATCTTTTAAAATGATTCACAAACGAAGTTAATCTGCCAGCACCTCTTAATATATGTTTATTATATTAATTTTACAAATGCAGCCTTCAAGAGTGAGAATCACCTTGAGAAAGAAACACATCAAATGAATGAACCAATATCATCCAACAGACAATAAGAGTGTTTTAATAAATAACATGATGGATTAGTGCACAGTATGTAGAGTTTGATGAGGATTTTTCCAAAAGAAATGACTAGGATTGAACCTTCTCGCACGCTAAAGATGTCTGTGTGATGCTAGCGGCTTCCTGTAATCACACTATAAATGAAACCAATAGTGACATGTTGTAAATTATTTCGATTTTTAAAAAAAGGTGCATTTTAAAACAACGCACTTTAAACTTTGATCATCTATTGGCAAAGTTATGTGGAATAAGCTTGTGTTTTGCTGCATTGCATGTGTTACATAGAGACACATTTCAATCTTTCATCTCGTTCCAGTAAATGATCTGATAAATTAATTGGTCCAGTTCACATGAGAAAAAAACGGATGAGACTTGATATCCTCCACACCAGCTACTCCAGCGCCAAGCCGCTCCACTGGATTATACTGCAACAACTGCAGACAGACAGACAGACAGACAGAAAGAGAGAGAGAGAGAGAATTAAAAGCACATTGTTTCAAAATATCGCCTCTGTGATCATGACTTAGAAATAGAAAAAGGCAGACATAAAAAATCCTGGACTCCTAAAGAACAGAGAATATGTAAACAGTGTGACACAAACTAAATAGAGCAGTGTTTCTCAACTGGTGGGTCGCGACCCACTTTAACATTTTCAGTGGGTCGCGGAGTGTGTGGTCAAAAAAAACAACAGAAGTTTAATATTTAACATATTTAGCTTTTATCGGACTTTTATTTTGAAATGCGCGTGCGACAACTGTACCGTTTGACATGTGAAATTCCAGCGCAAGTACGACCCTGAATATGTTAAGTGTGGATTTACTTATATTGACGACAAGAAAGGCTTAAAACCTCAGTGTGTCATATGTAGTGAGGTGCTTTCACAAGACAGCATGAAACCTTCGAAATTAAGAAACCAAACATCCCAGTTCCAAAGAAAAACCTGTGGACTATTTTCTAAGATGACTCCAATAGCTGAGGGCATCACAAAAGTGCCGAACATCTTCATGTTCAAAACAAGTACAAGTTCATCTTACTGTGCTCACCGTGAAGCAAAGGCTAAGAAAGCCTACAGAAAAGCAGAAGAGCCAATAACTGGTGATTATTATAAAATGGTTATGATTTATTTAATAATTTTACTTCAATTTGCTGGTTTCTTTTCAGTTCAACCAGATGTTTAATTAACAGTTCAGTTTAGTTAATGGTAACTGAACTTTTCCTCACCCTAAGCACTGTTTACTTGTCGTTTTTACTCTGTAATATTTCTATAATTTGATACATTTTGTTAAATGACAGCAGTAAAATATTGTTCATTTGTAGGTATTGGTGATTTTCTCATAATTTATCTGTCACTACTTGTGTATGTTAACAAATAAATACAAATGAATTATAATTCCTAAAATTATATTATAGTTCCTAAAAATTTGGGTCGCGGCTTGATGACCATGTGAAAATGTGGGTCTCATGGCCACACCAGTTGAGAACCCCTGAAATAGAGGATGAGACACACTTCCTTCTGTTTTGCCCCAAATACACCACGACTAGAGAAATATTTTCCCCCCAATTTCAAACATTGATCAGTTCATTTTTTAATTTAAATGACTCAGAAAAACTTTACCATCTACTCGGAGAGGACGAATTGACGTCTAGACTAGCTGCAAAATATGTATACACCCTACACACCATAAGAAATGGTTAATGTAAATTCATGTATCTTATTTAAATAATTTCAACTTTTTATTATTATTGCAATATTGATCAAATGTATTGTTTTTTTGTCATTATATCTTATCTGTATTATTAGTATTTTTTCAATGCTTTTAATATAGTTCATTTTTGAAGTGCTTTGGCAATACTGCACTGAATGTCATGCCAATAAAGCAACTTGAACTTAAACTTAAACTAGAAGAGAGAGAGTTATTGTTTTTATTACTGTTTTATGCTAAAAATGTACAGTTTATTCAGATCTATTTTTGTATTTGATTTGTATGAATAATTAATGTTGAATAATAATATAATATATTGAATAATAATGTGATATATTGAATAATATGATGTATGGTTGATATTTTATTTAATTATTATATATAAATATCATCCCTTTTTTTGCCGCTACTACTATTTACTGTGTGTACTGTTTTATTTTTTTATTATATATGTATGTTACTTTTTATGTAAATTTTATAACTGCTTTGGCAATACATTTGTAACAATTGTCATGCCAATAAAGCAATTATTGAATTATTGAATTGAATTGAGAGAGAGAGAAAGGGAGAGAGATATATGAAGATGGTAACAGTACAAATGGAACTTCCAATTTCAAGTAAATTCAGCTACACACTCCACTTACTTTCTTCAATAGCAAAGAAGTGATGATATCCAAAGAAAGCAGTCAGCATGATGTCAAAGAAGAATTGGTTCTAAAGTATACTAAAGCCTAGTTCACATAACAGGATTTTCAACATCAACAGATCGCTTGGCCATTGCAAACATTTGATCAATTTACAAAAAACTTATTTGATTTTTAAAAAATTTGAGCTGTGAATATGTTATCATAACTTACTGGAGGTGATGTTTCAGATTGTTTTGTGGATCTGACATAATTTAATCCTTTGTTTTTATTGACGTTTACATTTGCATTTAGGAACTACTCACAATAAACAGCAGTCTGTCGGAAATCGCGCTACAGAAAAACACTGCATGTCATGTGATTTACCCAAAGCACATCATTGGCTACTCTAAGGTTTTCTCTTTCCAACAACAACAACAAAAAAAAATATGTTGGTCTTAAAGAAACAGTGGCAGGGAAATAAACATAAGTATCATGTTGCCATATGGTTGTGCCGTGCAGTAGAGGGCTAACTGACATCAAACAGGAAATGTTTGGCCACTTCAGTCACTGTGCCTTCTCACTCTGATTGCAGTGGTATATACAGTTGAAGTCAGAATTATTTGCCCACTTCGATTTTTTTTCTTCTTTTATTAAATATTTCCCAAATGATGCTTAACAGAGCAAGGACATTTTTACAGTATGTCTGATAATATTTTTTCTTCCGAAGAAAGTTTTATTTGTTTTATTTCGGCTAGAATAAAAGCAGTTTTGAATTTTTAATGAACCATTTTAGGGACAAAATTATCAGCCCCTTCAAGCTATATTTTTTTCTCGATAATCTACAGAACAAACCATTATTATACAATAACTTGCCTAATTCCCCTAACCTGCCTAGTAAACCTAATTAACCTAGTTAAGCCTTTAAATGTCACTTTAAGCTGTTTAGAAGTGTCTTGACTGAAAATATCTAGTTTAATATTATTTACTGTCATCATGGCAAAGATAAAATAAATCAGTTATTAGAGATGAGTTATTAAAACTATTATGTTTAGAAATGTGCTGAAAAAATCTGCTCTCGGTTAAACAGAAATTGGGAAAAAAATAAACAAGCGCTTTAATAATTTAGGGGGGCTAATAATTCTGACTTCAACTGTATATACACACATATTAATTTGCCCTACATGGTAATATGTACCTGTTCCATCAGAGATCGTGCCTCCTCCGACACAAACTCTGGGATGTTCAGCGATGAATGTCTACCAATGCCAGCAGGATGACACTGGTATAGAGACTGCACACATAAGAAAGATACTCATCAACAAGAGACGCTGCGGTTTATGTTAGACACCACATCAAAATACAACGCTTAAAATAGCTCCAATGTAATTCGCCACACTGAATATTTAAATAGAGAAAATGACTCTCACCTTTCCAACTATGAGTTCAAATAAAAGGGCTCCCAAACTCCACCAATCAGATGCTACCGTCTCTTCGCAGATTCCGCC
>NC_141040.1:3310000-3395000 GCF_052040795.2 Danio rerio
TTTGTACACACACACATATATATATATATATATATATATATATATATATATATATATATATATATATATATATATATATACACATACATATACATACATATTAATATATATATATATATACATATATATATATATATACATATACATACATATATATATATATATATATACATATACATACACACACACACACACACACACACACACACACACACACACACACACACACACACACACACACATCTATACATACATATATATACATATATATATATATACATGTACAAATTAATGAAAGAATAAATGACATGCCTCATGCACAGACACACATACTTGTTTACATATATGTTGTGAGTTGCTTGATGCCATTCTCATTTGCAAGTCACTTTAGATTAAAGAGTGGTAAATTACTGAATGTAAAACAGATGAAATACTCAGAAGCTACTGGGAAAGCTACAGGACTATTTCACTAGTACAATTAAAATCTGTAATTAGAATCAGCCTAGAAGAAAATCAACATCAGTGCACCAACTGCTTAAATAACAAAAACGTACAACATATTAAATGAATGAGTAAAATCAGCACAGAATGCGTCTATAAAGTTAAAACAAGCTGACCTGGTGCACAGTACATCTTAGAGATGGCATTGGGGTCACATGACTCCTCAACATCACTCCAGCTACAGAAATAGGTCAGCTGCACACGACCTGAAAAAATAAAGATTCGTCAGTCAAACGTTGACCTGTCTCGCAATTGCTTGGCAAAGAGTTCATATGGCAGAATAGTTGGTGGTTCATTCCTCTGTGGTGACCCTTGATAAATAAGGGACTAAGTTAAATAAAATTAAGGAATGAGCAAGCATAAACAAATGCTAGTTCCTTTGGAAGATGTGTCGATCCAATGTGCTTGCAGTAATCCTGTTGTCCAGCATTCACCTTTCTGTCTGTCTATGCAATAAAGGAAGCCAACTCTTAAAAAGTAGGGCAATTTTGTTTCCGTTTCAAAATGTGTCAAATTCCAGTACTTGTAAATACTAGACTGCCTTACAACTAGACTGTACTAAAACATAATATCAACTATTTAGTACTTTAGCATACAGATGTTTCTCTTAAGAGCTGAAACGTAACAAAAGCCAAAAAATATGGATCTTCTAGAACAGTGGTTCCCAAAGTGAGGGTCACAAAACAATGAGAGGGTCACTTGGTGATTTCCAAAAATCATATTCATTTTATTAAACTATTAGAATTACAATATTTTATCCATAACCTACAGAAGATTAAATAATAGTTAGTAGTTACATTAAAAAAACAACATGCACATATTTTGTTTTTCTTTTTGATTGCAACCCCTGCGGTGATTATGTAATACTTAAGACACAGCAATAGTGTCAGATGCAGCAGATTGATTTTATTGCACCAGGTTAAACTAAGACACCTTTATGGCACTCTTATACATTAAAAATAAAGGCCACGACTCAATAAAGAGGTCTCAGAGTGACGATCTCCAAAAATAAACGAAGAATAGTGTGGGCCTATTGGTGTGTGTGAGCTGTTACATGCACGATTTGAATATTTAGAACCTCTTCAGAGGATATTGGGTGTCTTGAGTCACTGGGATTTTCATTTTGGGGGTCGTGGGCTGAAAAGTTTGGGAACCCCTGTTCTAGAGCAGGGGTGCTCAACCCTGTTCCTGGAGATCTACCTTCCTACAGAGTTCAGCTCCAACCCTGATCAAACACACATGAACCAATTAATTAGGACCTGAATAGTACTTGTCTTGATGGGTTGCAACTGAAATCTACAAGAAGGTAGATCTCCAGGAACAGGATTGAGCACACCCTGTTCTAGAGCAGGGGTTCCCAAACTCAGTCCTGAAAATCCGGTGTCCTGCAGAATTTAGTTCCAACCTGCCTCAACACACCTGCAAGGATGTTTCTAAAAAGCCTAGTAGGCATCTCAGGAGGTTTGGAATGAGCCCCTACATTCTCCGCTCGTTCTACACCTGCACTGTGGAGAGCATCCTGTCTGGCTGTATCACCACCTGGTATGGAAATAGCACCAGCAGCAATCACCAAGGCCTAGGATTGTGCAAACTGCTGGACGCGTAGTAGGAGGTGAGCTTCCCTCCCTCCAGGACATCTACACCAGGCGGTGCATGAGGAAAGCCAAGAGAATTATTAGTGACTCCAGCCACCCAAGCCATAGACTTTACTCTCTGCTACCCTAGGCAGACAGTTCCGCAGCATCCGATCACGCACCGGCCGACTGAAGGAAAGTTTCTTCCCTCAGACTATCAGCCTGATAAACACTCAACACACCACACACAGACTCTTCCATACCCCTCAATGCACACCATCAATATGTAGCATGCACTGCACTTTAACCAATCCATACTTGAAAAAATACTGCCTACAACTATGTGGAAGCCAATTCATTGTACATATGACTGTCAATTTTACATTGTCGCAGTATTTGCACTGTCTGTATTTTGTCCTGTCTGGAGTCAGCACCTAAGCTTTTCACTCATCATAGCACACGTGCTGCTGATGATGCGACAATAAAAGTGATTTGATTTGATTTTGATTTAGTATGAGCTTGATTAGCTAGCCCAGGTGTGTCTGATTGTAGTTGGAGCTAAATCTGCAGGACACCGGACCTCCAGGAACGAGATTGAGAACCCCTGCTCTAGAGTACTAAAATATATTGTAGGAGTGAGCAGAGATTGAGTGAATGATTCACCTGTGTGGTTTAGCAGTATGTTGCTGGGGTTCAGGTCTCGGCATATGATTCCCTCCTGGTGCAGAGCATCCAGAGCCACAACTATGTCAGCAGCCCAGCTCCTCACCAGTGCTTCTGGGATATGCGTGTCTAATGAAACTGCAGCCAACTTATCCAGTTCTTGAAACAACTTTGAGACTTCCTCAACCTCCTGCTCTCCTGAAGTGCCTTCAAACCCCAACCCCAAATCTTCATGTTCAACGCACCCTGTCTGAGTTTTAGAAATAGCTGCGTCCAGCATGGGGGAAGACGGAATCAAGTCTTTTCCAAAGGGTGCTGCTGGTGGTCTGTAAAGAGGAAGGGTTGTCAAATCAATGGGCAGCTCCAACTCTGCCTTTTCTCCTCCTTGTAGGACATCCGGCCCACCAAATGTAGGAGAAGTTTTGGCCACTGCATTGAAAGCGATAAGCTCTTCTTCTACTGTTTCAACCGTGTCCGCTTCGAGCACCGGAAGATTGACCAAAAGATCAGGCGGTTGTCCCTCAACAGCGCAGCTCACAGTGGCATCCTCCTGTACAGCCTCTTTAAAGGAAATAACTGGCACCAACTCGTTTGAGCACTGATCCCCATCAGCCCTCCAGAGATCTGACACAACCTGTGGCTTCTGCAGGGGCTCCTCTAAGACCTCGACATCAGCATCCGAAGGTAACAGTGCCGTACAGGCATCATTTCTATCACTCTGGAAGCGCTCCAAGGGCGATGATTGGTTCAGACTGTCAGGTGATGCTGTGGATTGATCCATAAAGCTAGCTAGTTGCTCCTCCTCGGTGAAAAAGCTCAGTTCCTGTATTGAAATCGGAGAGCACAGGCTATCAGTGTTTAACACTAAAGATGTGTGTTTCTGTGCATCCGCAGGATTAAATGAGCTATGGTCTTCCTCTGGCTCCAGCTTCTCCTGCTCGTACTCGTTGCATAGCGTCAAATAGCTGTTGGTACACTCCTCTTCAGAGGTGCCACCAGAGTCTGGCTGCTGGGCTGTTAAGGGATGCTCCCCGAGGCTTAGGGCCTGAGAATCCGCGCTGCTGGAACCAGTGGGCACAGGGGTCAGGGTGGAATGCATAGCTGCAGAGTTCACTTTCTGGATCATAGGCATGTTAACGCTTCCGTCTGGACTGCTGCCATGCAAATATTTGGAGATGTGTGTCCACAGTTGACCACCTGATGAGAGAAAGAGTAAATATTACTGCACCTGCCTGCAGACCTAAAGGAATGGTCATTTAGCAGACACTTTTATCCAAAGCGACTTACAAATGAGGACAAGGAAGCTATTTACACAACTATAAGAGCAACAATGAATAAGTGCTGTAGGCAAGTTTCAGGTATGTAAAGTTTAAGAAGCAAAACATTAGTCATTTATTTTTTTGTGTAATACAGTTAGAAAGTGGAGACTAAATAGTTGAGTTTTTAGTCGTTTCTTGAAGACAGCGAGTGACTCTGCCGTTCTGATGCAGTTAGGGAGTTCATTCCACCAACTGGGCAGATTGAACGCGAGAGTTCAGGAAAGTGATTTCTTCCCTCTTTGGGATGGAACCACGAGGCGCCGTTCATTCACAGAACGCAAGTTTCTGGAGGGCACATAAATCTGCAGAAGTAAGAGCAGATAAGAAGGAGCAAAGCCAGAAGTCGCTTTGTAAGCCAACATCAGAGCTTTGAATTTGATGCGAGCAGCAACTGGCAGCCAGTGCAAACGGATGAGCAGCGGAGTGACATGTGCTCTTTTAGGTTCATAAAGACCACTCGTGCTGCTGCGTTCTGAAGCAGCTGAAGAGGTTTGATAGAGTTAGCTTGAAGCCCGGCTAGTAGAGAGTTGCAGTAGTCCAGTCTGGAGAGAACAAGAGCTTGAACAAGGCGTTGAGCTGCATGTTCAGATAGGAAGGGTCGGACCTTTCTGATGCTATAGAGTGCGAATTTGCAAGATCAAGCAGTTCTAGAAATGTGGTCAGAGAAGTTTAGTTGGTCATCAATCGTTACTCCAAGGCTTTTCACCGTTTTGAAGGCAGTAATAGCCACCCAAAAGTGAACATTTACCCACTGTTTAGTCTTCCTCAAGTGGTCCCAAACCGTTATGAGTTTCATTACTCTGTTGACCACTAATGAGTATAGTAGGTTGACTTTCATAGTAGGATTATTACTTTAGGAGTCAAAGGTTACAAGTTTCAGGTTTTTTTTTTCAAAAATATCTTTGTGTTTAACAGAAGACAGACAGTCATAAAGGTTTGGAATAAGTAACAGGCGAGTAAATGATGACAATTGTAATTGTTTGGTGAACTGTCCCTTTTTAGCTAATTTATACTTCTGCCTTGTGTGCACGCAGTAGGTCCGTCATACCCTGACCCTGATACGCACCTCTCAAAATAAGTAACTACACATTGCAATGATGCAGAGTGCAAAATCTGATTAGTCTGCTTGGTAGCGATGACGAGTGTTTAACAAGTGTCCAGTCCCACAGAGGAGCTCTGGATGGACACTTGTATTTTGTGTATACTTAATGATTAAAGTAGTTGAACGCATTTTCAGTGTAAGCTCAAAACACCAGCAAAGAAACTTAACACCACTACCTACCAAAGAAACGCCACTACCTACAAGCATTTTGGAAGTGTTATTGCTGGAGAAACAAAGAACACAGAAGTATAAATGCTCACAATGGTGTCAGCCACGTGCAAGGTATGCACCGGCAATCACTCAACGAAGAACCAATCAGGTGTTAGATATTTCAAAATGTTAAAACACTGGGAAAAAAAACTCACCTTCAGCATATTGCAGTAAAAGAAAGATGGAGTCCTCTGAGATGATGTACTTCTCCAGTTGTACCATGTTAGGCACAGCACGAGGTACAATAGTCTTCTTAATGCGTCCACATGAACTGCTTTTTCTTAAACCCTGAACACACACACGGAAATCATATCAGAGGCCTCAAAACAATTGTATTAAGTAGGGTTGCAGGTTCTCCGGTTTCCCCCACAGTCCAAAGACATGCACTATACGTGAATTGGATTAACTAAATTGGCCGTAGCAAACTTTAAACTTATATCAGACTTTTTAAATGGTCTAAATGGACAAAACTGATTGGACATTTCCTCCACATTCTTCTGTTTTATTGTCCTAGCATAAAACGTTCATAAACTTCATTTGGAACAAGCAATCTCATGTCAGGCTCTCATTTATGTACTAGACTTATTATAACGCATGTCTTCGGACTGTGGGGGAAACCGGAGCACCCGGAGGAAACCCACGCGAACACAGGGAGAACACGCAAACTCCACACAGAAATGCTAACTGACTCAGCAGAGTAAGGGTGTCACGATCCTCCAAATCCTCGATTCGATTACATTTTCGATTCTAAAGTCACGATTCGATTCGATTTTCGATTTATTAGTATTAATTAGAATTAATTATTAGTAGCCTACCGTTTAAACTACCTGACTTGCATGGTCTTTGTTTTACCTATAAACAAATCATACAGTAAATAAATAAAGGTAAGTTACACACATAATTACAAACTGTCAATCACTTTTTTCTGCGAGACTCATAAATAGGCAGTGATCTGTAACGAACGTTGTCAACATAACTCACTGGAAATCCAAAATACTTCCACACCGGCGACTTCATTGAAAGAGGAGAGGGTTTAAGCTCTGTCGACGGGTCTCCTGCTTCTGCAGTTCAACAAGCACTTCAACAAGCATGTTTTTTACCGCTTGGCAAGCCAAGCTAACGCGACATGGGGTTCACGCGATTCTATTTTTTGATTCGATAATCAAAGTCGAGCATAAATTTCGATCGATTTAGATTAAAAATCAAAATCGTGACACCCCTACAGCAGAGGCTCGAACCAGCGACCTTCTTGCTGTGAGGCCAAAGCACTACCTACTGCGACGCAACAATCACTCTCATAAAACAAATTAAAGTCTAATAATCAAATAAACAAGCACAATGTTTCAGCTTTCAGGGACAATAGAAAGTGACCGTTTGGTATTATAATTTGTTATTGTCCCACCAGAGGTCGCGTTAGACTTTCTCATTGTCCGTCATTTTGATGGAGAGGGTTGTAAAAATTCCATCTTAACCTGTTATTGACCGTCATTTAATTAGCATATTTTCTAATCGCCTTTTTCATTCATATTTTAATAATGAACTTGCACAACGAGCATATAGGCTAAATTATTCATTTATTTATTTATTTGACAAACTAACAAAAACTCATATCTTCCTCCTGCGTCGACCTGAAATGGGTAATCAAGCGCATCAAGGGAGGCTGAAGCCTGATTTATACTTCTGCGTCAAGTGACCGGCGTAACCCACGGCGCATGCAACGCGCGTAGCTGTGCATTTATACTTCTGCGCGCTGTCTCTGTTGGTCTGCATTAACATTTCCGAAACGCTAGTTGGCAGTGAGGTGTAAATCTTCCTCTGTGTCGAGTATCTTCGCTTCTTTTTTGCTTTTCCTGAACACTTCCTGGATGTACAAGTGGCTCAAACTCGCTCAGTTTGAGGCAGGAACCGGCGGACGTGCAACAACTTTAACTATGAGGTAAACACAAAACAAAACTTTCCATCCGGAGCTCCGTAATGGGACTCCACACTTGTAAACAAACGCTCGCGCCATTCGCACGGCTCTCGGTCCCGCCCCGACTCGTCAGCGCTACCAAGCCGACCAATCACAGAGCTTGCGCTACGTGTTGTTGCGACGTGTAGTTACATTTTTTGAGAGGTGCACGTCAGTGACGCCGACGGCCACGCCGAAGGGCTATGCGTCAGCGCCGTAGCATGTGCCGGTGTTTGACGCAGAAGTATAAATCAGCCTTAATGCAGAGCACTTGTCATTAAATTCTGTGTCTTTGCCTCAGAAAGTCGACTTCTCCTGATAGTTTAAATTTTGTTCTGGAGGCTGAAGCCAGGTTCTGCTGTCACACTGGAGAGCGGAATTACTAGAGCCACTTCAGCTAGTGAAGAGCGGGAGGGTTGCGCCTTGTGTCCGGCGTGTATGGGGACTATACCAAAAAACTGAAGAGTAGGGGCAAAACAACAGATCACCTTCAGATTTTTCCATCACGGCTGAAAAAAATCCGTCAATGACGGAAAATATTCGGTTAACGCGACCTCTGTGTCCCACTTACTTTCAAAATAAAGGTTTCCTGTGTTCTATTATCCATTACCAACAGCACCTAAAGACAAATAAAACAGAGACATGATAGATTTGCAGTTTACAAGAAGCCACAGCTTGTGGAGGACCATAATTCAATTGCATTATTAATTCTTCTAAAGTGAAACTTTAATAAATAACCTAAAATTGTCCTTAAAGATTCAGAAAACAAGCAATTATTTTGAACATAATAATACAAGCTGCTCAGAATCACATTCCGTCTGCACAATGTAATGTCATGTCCAATGTCACTTAGCTGCCCATTACAATAACCAGTCATGTGCAGCTCTTGTTTTAATGTCTTTAGTATGAGAGTGAGCAGAATGCAGAGATAAAGACTGAACTTTAAACCCGAGTGGACGGTTCTTTTTGAAACACAAATATGTTAAATGCCTTGTGCAAATTAGCAGCATCATAATGAAGTTGCACAATTGTTATATATACCTTATCAATAACACCCAGCACTCTGTAGTGCTTCAGCTCATCGGAGTGAGTCTGTTCAGTCCAAGAGCCACCACAGCACTGTGATCCCAATGCCTAAAGAGACACCAAACAAAAGAATTGTATTTATAGAACTATTATATATAAGGGCTGCACAATATACTGCCAATATAGTGCCCGTCCGCAATAGTCACATTGCAAGATCTGCAATGTCGAGTTGCGATTTTCCACAGTTCAAAACATCATCCATGATTTGTGGATTCACTGCAAATTTTTACTAAAGTTAACAAACATGCTTATCATTTGTGTTTGGACAAAGGTTCAGGACACCCTGGAGAACTTTTTTTTTTTGTATATTAACAGATATGTGTGTGTTGAGCATCAGTTAAGACGATGTTAGCACCTGTCAGCTTTAATTGTGGGGAAAACTGGATAATTTTGAGCTTTTGTCAGCTCATTTCAGCAATGATTTTTGGGGCGGGATCAAAATCGGCGACGTAGCGCAGTGCAATTGCAATGATGACGCGTCGGTTTCTCATTATTATTCATAGCGGAGTTTTCTTATCCTATGAGAAGAGCCGGCTGCTTAATTATTCATGAGAGCACGAGCTCTCCGAAGGCAGACCTGCCAGTTTCAAGCAAGCTGTGAGACACAGACCAACGGCACGCAGTAACCGTTCATGAAGGCTCGCATGTGTTTGTTTCCATGATCCACGCGGCTTGTTGCATGTTTTTTCCCGATCATACAGCAAAGCTGTGTGAGTGCTGCTAGCATTTTTGTCGGGAGAGCAGCACGAGAATTAGAGAATGGCGGACGCTGTCTTTTATCAGGAGTTCGTTCACATTCAGACACATCACTGTGCTGCTGTGTTTGCCTAAATCCTCCAGATTACCAGCAGGGCTAATGGTTAAAATAGACAGGTCAGGAGACCTGCTGCACTGAGTCTGCATTCAAGATCTATAATTTACACACCGGGATCGAGGAAGAATCCTCATTTATAGTGTTTATATGAACACGATTATCTTTATAATAATATAAAATGTGGTTGTCTGTATATGAAATTACTAATAACAAATGTAGCAGGGCATTAAATTACTGTTTATTTTTTTGCATTTTAACTTTGTGAACTATAAACTCATGCGTCTCCTCACGGTTTGTGTCTCATTTTGTGAGCTAACTGTCAACAACAGTTATTCACTCCCCTTCTCCCCTACTGGCCACGCCCACTCCTGCCCGATGCTCGCGGAGCTCCACGCCCATTAATCATGCATCTTTTGAAAAAATTCTGAAGTAGACTTTAACCGAAAGTGGGGGGTGTCATGGCCCTTTAAGGTCTGTGAGCATTTCATGCCAGTTTAAAACATTCAGCGAAGAAATTATATAGCTTATAACTTTAAGAGAGATTAATTGTTTTTATACAATGTAGACTACGCATGCAGTGATTTTTGTTGATTGTTATTTTCCCTGCTAGCGTCCCAGAAAACCATACAATTCTGTGCATTTCATTTGCATGTTTGCTCCACTGTATTTGTCAATGCTAGTGATTTAGTTTATTTTATTTCATGCAGATGCATGCTACTACAAAATCATCCCAATCAATCTAAAATGATCAAGGATTTCTAATTAGAGACGTTCATTTCATCTGGAGAAAGTCTACTCAATGTCGCAATATGTAAATAGCAGAATAAAATAAAAATAACCATAACAAAACAAAATAAAAATAAACAAAATATAAAATCACAATGTCAGTTTTTTTCCAATATCGTGCAGCCCTAATATATATATATATATATATATATATATATATATATATATATACATATATATATATACATATATATATATACATATATATATATACATATATATATATATATATATATATATATATATATATATATATATATATATATATATATATATATACATATATACATATACAGTTGAAGTCAGAAATATTAGCTCCCCTGAATTATTAGACCACTTGTTTATATTTTCCCCAATTTCTGTTTAACGGAGAGAAGATTTGTTCAACACATTTATAAACATAATAGTTTTAATAACTCATCTCTAATAACTGATTTATTTTATCTTTGCCATGATGACAGTAAATAATATTTGACAAGATCTTTTTCAAGACACTTCTATACAGCTTAAAGTGACATTTAAATGTTCTGTAGATTATCTAAAAAAAATATAGGTGAAAGGGGCTAATTATTTTGTCCTTAAAATGGTGTTTAAAAAATGTAAAACTGCTTTTATTCTAGCTGAAATAAAACAATTAAGATTTTTTCCAGAAGAAAAAATATTATCAGACATACTGTGAAAATTTCCTTGCTCAGTTAAACATCATTTGGAAATTTTTTTAAAAAGAAAAAAATTTGAAGGGGGCTAATAATTCTGACTTCAACTGTGTGTCTCTCTCTCTCTCTCTCACTCTATATATATGTATATATATATATATATATATATATATATATATATATATATATATATATATATATATATATATATATATATGCAGTCCACTTCACTGTGAGAATTTAATCATAATTACAGTTCCACACTACATACAAAAGTATTGAAAAATGTTTAAATCGAAGTTAAAAGCTCCTTAAAGTTTGTGATTATCTAAGGATAACCTAGAATTAATCATGATTATTTTGTTTGTTTTTCCTGCTGTTTCAAAGATTAACACTAAAAGGCACAAACACTTTACCAAAGAGTCTGCAATAACATAGTAAACAAAAATGCGGGGTTTAATCATGTTAGCGCTCTGCCTCTTTTGTCAGTCACCATGGAATGATTCACTCATTCAGATATGTCTGATAATCCATATCGTTCACAAATATTTGAGAAAAGCAGTAAAATGACAGCTGGCTACTTTGCGTTTCTTCTTCACTTGAATGGTTTCAGTTTTTGTTCTTGCACATTGATTTATTGTTAAATAACCAATCAGAGAGCTCTCTTCAGCTGACGGCCAATGCTGAATCAGGAAACCATCTGACGTCCTTCTGACATGAACACAATGAGAGGCAACAAACAAACCAAACTAGCCGAACCAACGAAGGCCAAAGGTCGAACTTCACATACAAGTCAAAATGATAAGCTCCTAATTTTTTCCCCAAAATATTTTCCAAATGATGTATAAAAGAGCAAGGAACTTTTCACAGTATTTCCTTAATACTTTTTCATCTGGAGAGAGTCTTATTTGTTTGATGTTGGCTTAAATATAAGCAGTTTAAAAAAAAAAAAAAAGTTTAACAATTTTAAGATAAATATCTTAAAAAATAAATATTTCTATCTCAAAAGGTCAGTATCTAGACAAATATTATTTAATGTCATCATAGCAAAGATAAACGAAACCAGTTATTAGAAATGAGTTAATAAAACTCATTATGAACTCATTATCAACTCATTACTAATTATGTTTAGAATTGTGTTGGAAAAAAAAATCTTCTCTTTGTTAAACAGAAATTGGGAATAAATAAATAAATAAATAAATAAATAAATAAATAAATAAATAAATAAATTAATTAATTAATTAATAAATAAATAAATAAATAAACTTAATTAATTAATTAATTAATTATATATATATATATATATATATATATATATATATATATATATATATATATATATATATATATATATATATATATATGTATATATATATATATATATATATATATATTATTTGAATATATATTATTATACATACATATAGAGGTTAATAATTCAGACTTCTACTGTTCAATGAAATATACATATATTTTCATCATACAGGGAATAGGGAATCACTGTGAAGGGGATGGCTCAAACACACTGACCCTGCTTTGAGTGGAGCTCTGTCCCATTCCGTCTATGAGCTGTGCAGAAATGAGCTCAGCACGCATCAGATATTCTGCCGTCTTCCTCTTCACAGCCTCCCTCCGGCTGGGACTCACCTCTCCTGAAAAATTTATAGAAACTTGAATAACAATGTTTATCAACGCTTACAGGTCTTCAGCTTTCTACTTCATGTTCAACAGAATGAAGAAACTCAAAGGTTTGGAACCGCCTGCGAGTGTGTAAACAGTGAGTAAATCTGCATTTTTTGGATGAACTATCCCATTAAATAGGAAAGTGGTAAAACGACACAAATGCAAACAGGGTTAATTGCATTTTAAGTTTAGGAATATTTTCTGAGTCTCTCGTCCTTTAGCTCCAAGTGCTTTAGTTCAAAAGCCTGCTTTCCTCTTCAGGATCAGTGACAAGAATAGAAAAGTCAGTGGTTGTTGTGGAATTCCAGTAAGTAAGGCTGCTGTCAAGAGTGTTTTATTAACTTAAACACTGGATGAAAAGATTGGTTTCTCTTGACTAGAGATGATGCTAATGTTTAAATCAACAAGTTTGCGATATGTTAGCAATAATAGCATTACCTGTTTGATGGACAGTAATGCACACTACTGACACAAGCACTGTTGCAACGTGTTGACTTCAACAGCTTGATTGACTGTTTGATTATTGCACATCAGCAACTTATGTCCATTTCATGACAAGATCAATATAGATAAAACATATTACACAACAACAAGTTCAGGAATCAATGAGGCAATAGAAATAAACACTTTAAATTTGACATTAAAAACATTAAATGTTTTTTCACTTTAACATGATACAAAACCTAAAAATACTTCTGAAAAAACATTTAAAAAAACATCCAAAGTACTCAGAGTATAAAATCCTTGTCTTCTAGTGTTTCAAATTTCACAATCTAATAAAATATGTTTAATGTTGAAGCAGGCTTGACAGTGGTGCATTGTAAAATACACTCAGCGGCCACTTTATTAGGTACACCCTTTATTAGGGCTTAATTTGTGCCTGAATATCCAGATCCGGCACCTGATTTTACTGATCCCCCTCCTCAACCGGCCTCCTCCCCCGTCTGCTGTTTACTTTCACTTTCTTCTGCGACTCCCCAACCCTCTTCACTTTCGACCTTCGTCTGTGACACCCCTCCGCCATTTACCTCAACCCAATTCCCTGCTGATCTACTGGGATTTTTACACACAACTATCTCTAGGGTTTACAGAGAATGGACTAACAAAGAGAAAATATCCAGCGAGCGGCAGTTCTGTGGGCACAAATGCCTTGTTGGTGCTAGAGGTCAGAGGAGAATGGCCAGACTGGTTCCAGCTGATAGAAAGGCAACAGTAACTCAAACGATCACTCGTTACACCCGAGGTCTGCAGAAGAGCATCTCTGTACACACAACCTGTCCAACATTGAGGCAGATGGGCTACAGCAGCAGAAGACCACACCAGATTCCAATCCTGCCAGCTATGAACAGGAAACTGAAGCTACAATTCACACAGGGTCACCAAAACTGGACAAGTTTGAAAAATGTTGCCTGCTCTGATGAGTCTCGATATCAACAGCAACATTCAGATGGTCGGGTCAGAATTTGGCATCAACAACATGAAAGCATGGATCCATCCTGTCTTGTATTCAAGGTTCAGGCTGGTGGTGGTGGTGTAATGGTATGGGGTATATATATTATATAATACCTTATTATATATAATGGTATATATTTTCTTGGCACACTTTGAGCCCAATAGTACCAATTGAGCATCGTGTCAACACCAAAGACTACCCGAGTTTTGTTGCAGACCATGTACAACCCTTTGTGACCACATCCAGCAGGGTAACGCGCCATGTCATAAAGCCTGAATCATCTCAAGACTGGTTTCTTGAACATGACAATGAGTTCACTGTACTCAAATGGCCTCCACAGTCACCAGATCTAAATCCAATAGAGCACCTTTGGGATTTGGTGGATCGGGAGATTTGCATCATGGATGTGCAGCCGACAATTCTGCAGCAACTGTGTGATGCTAAAATCTCTGAGGAATATTTCCAGTACCTTGTTTAATCTATGCCATGAAGGCAGTTCTGAAGTCCAACCCAATACGAGTAAGGTTTACCTAATAAAGTGGTCGGTGAGTGTAAATGAGTCAACCTAGAGTGACCAACTCGTCATCTAGTTTATTATGCCAGCAAAAGTGGAAACAGTGTATTTCTTTGCCATTCTACTTGCCATGTTCCATATATGTACAAATTAACAATGAGTTTCAGATTTGAGGGAGGAAATACACACAGGGATGGTCACATCACACTTTTGAGAGAAATCTTCAAACAGCACAATAAAAACTATGTTTAAATTCACATTTTCCACTATTGCGCCTAAAGCGAGCGAGCCTGGGCGAGCCAAGGCCAGTCGCGTTTCCACTGTCACTTCCGGGGCCTAATCGGGCCAAATCGGGGCTTTTTTGGGGCCAGAGGGCCAGCCGGGGCTTCGGGGCGGAGTGAAAGGAGAGGCGGGGACAGTTTTCCGATCGCACATGAGTACATGCGCCAAACAAATAAATAAATAAATAAATAAATAAGGGAAAGAAAACATCTGGAACAAATTATAGGCTCTTTTAGTAAAGGTTTTCGAGAGTTTTTGTCAAGTTTCAAAGGTGTGTTTGTGCGTGTTTAGATGCCTGTATGTGAATGTGAGACCGAGGAAAAGAGCGCTCCCTTCATAACACTGTTGAGCGGCTTTTTTCTTTTCTTTTTTATTGTTTTTATTTATTTTGGAGATAATACTTTATATGAATACAACAGAAAGACATTAAACTTTTCAAATTTCGTGTCCACTTTTGTAGGCTCAAAACAATAGTGTCATAACTAGATAAAATAGCCTAAGCTATATTGAAATAATTTAAAGAATTACAAATATCAGATATAATAAAATCACATTGAATAAAGAAACCAATAAAAAACTAACAAAAGCTAGCTATAACAATTAGGTACTATATCACACTGTTTTAAAGCCATAAACTTTCATTTTTCAAAAGCCTCTCTGAAAAAAAAAAGATTTTAGATATTTTCTAAGAACAATAAACACCGGAGAATGTTTTAAATATTATTTATAAAGTATTTGGATACGATGATATTAATCAAATCATGCAAACAGAGCATTTTCGGGATTGAGTGAAAGCAGAAACTAGGCGACCTTTTTTTTTGTCACTTTACAGACGCATCAGGGAAAACTGCAACTGCACTCTTCAAACAAGTGTGTATGTTTTTATATTTTATATATTATAAAATTTAAAAATGAAACTTTAAATACATAAAGAGCTTTATTAGTGCATAGCTGCTGAGCGCAACGAAATATAGGCTATATTTTATTATGTGCTGCTCTTATGTGCTGAAACACTGAACACTTTCCTTTACTTAAGATATAATAAGCAACATCTTTAAATAAAGGGAATCACCTAACTTAGTGTCATAAAGCCTATAGGGAAAAGTTCATTTTTCAGTTCTCTCCGGAACATTTGGGCTGAATGTTGGACAGCGTCTGTCTAACTGAGAATGTTATAAACTACATTTTATATCGAGTTATTAACGGAGAATTTTATATATGTGGTGTTATATTATGGATGTGTGCGCTCCCTGCGCTGGGTCCCTCCATTAGTGGCAAGACCACTGGATTTCGATGCCAACAGTCGGTCGGCGAGTAAATGAATATGATGAATGAGAACACAAAGGTATGTAGGTATAGACATACATTGTACTGTTGTACAGTAACATGTCATTTGTTTGTTTTGGTTGTCCCAATTTTAATAGTTTCGTGATGATGTGGTGTGCTTTATCTGCCTGATTCCCGCTAAAGTGGGCGGATTGAGTGACGTTCGATTCGGGGGACGTTCTGTGGGCGGGGTTTGCGTTATGCACTGCGAGCTACTAGCCCGACAGTGGAAACGCGACATGATTTCGGCCTCACTGCTCAACCTCTTGGGCGAATGGCCCAGCCTGGCCCGATAAAAGCCCTGGCTCGCACTGGCCCTATAGTGGAAATGCGGCTATTATGTCCTAGAATGCCACTTTAAACCATGCATTAAACCAAAGCTTATTCAACCAACAGGACAGCACCACAGATTCGCATGTTGAAATCCACAACATACCTTGTACACCCTGCAGCAAAAGATCCACACCCCTACGATAGTAGGAAAACGCCTCCGCAAAGTCCTGCTCCACCTCTTTCTGGACAGCTAGGGAGATCTGCTCGCTGGCCTTTTCTAGGTAGTCTAGTTTTCCTGTGCAGTTCTTCAGACCAGAGGCGAAGCTCAGTGTCCCGCTGCTATGACTGGACTGCTTGAGGCTGCCTGATGCCATTCCATCATCCACAGCAACCAGAGAGTCTCCATCAACCTCGAAAGAATTCAGCTCGCTGAAAGAGCTGCCGCCTGGCAATAAAACAACACCATTTTACAATACAAACTGTATAGAATCAAACAGCTTGTGATAAACAGTGGTCATATGCATAAGAGTGCATAAATGTCAAAGTTTACTGTATGTAATGCAAATCCTGGAGTGATACACCCCAAATTGGCTCATCCATGTGACCCATTGGATCCAAATCATGCAATGGAGGTAAATGACACTCTTTGTTACTTAGTTTGTTTATTTAATGCCACATCAGCCAATTTCATGGCAAGCTCAACACAGATAATAGCATATTACAAAATAACTTCAATAAGAACTTTATATTTCAATAAATATAATACCAAATAAATATATTGAAGGTGCAGTATGTAAGTTTGACCCCCAGTGGTTGAACTAGGTATTGCACACACACAAGCACAGGTTGCCAGATTGACAACACCAACAGCAGAGTGCCTTACTGTAAAGCCTAAAGGTTGATTTAAGTCATGTTCTTAATAAAAGCAACAGCATGCCACAGAGGTTAGTTAGTTTATTTATATAGCACATTTTTTACAACACAACGTTGCCCAAAGTGCTGAACACAATCAATACTAAAAATAAAATCTATATCACATATATAACAGTTAAAACATAAGGCAAACCCCTCAACATTAAAAAGACTCAAATACTAAAGAACAAAGATGGCGTTTCAAATGCTTTTTAAAAACAGGTAGAGTTGGAGCATGTCTGATGTGGGGCGGAAGCCCGTTCCAGAGTTTTTGGGCGACAACAGCAAAAGCCCGATCCCCACTTCGCTTACACCGGGACCTTGGTATAGATAGAATAAATTCATCAGAAGACCTCAGTGACCTACCAGGATTATGTACATGTAGCAGGTCTGATAAGTGCCAGATTGTTTAAGGATTTAAAAACAAAGATTAATAGTTTAAAATCAATCGGTGACCTAACAGGCAGCCAGCCCAGAGAGGAAAGAACTGGGGATATGTGCTCGAACTTGCGAGTCCCTGTCGGAAGTCTCGCAGCCGCATTTTGTACTAATTGCAATCTATTTAGGGCATTTTCACTAATTCCCACATACAGGGAATTGCAATAGTCAAGTCTTCCCAAAATAAAAGCATGGATCACCTTCTCAAGGTCATTAAAAGAGAGAAACGACTTTACTTTTGCCACAAGTCGTGAATGGAAAACACTGGATTTAACAACTGTATTTACTTGTTTGTTAAATTTCAGATCACTGTCGAATTGAAATCCAAAGTTTCTAACGACAGGTTTTTGAAAAGTGGAAAGCTCACCAAAACCTGATAAATGCAGAGGGTTAGGATCGCCAAACCAGACCAGCTCAGTTTTTTCTTCATTGAAATTTTAAATATTTGACGAAAGCCAGCTCTTGACCTCAACTAGACATCTCATAAGGGAGTCAAGCCCCTTTTTATCCCGACTTTTAAAATTGACAGAAGGAATACTTTATATATTAAACGTTTTTGTCCTAACCAACACCAGAAATGTATATTTAAGAAACGGCTTCTATTTCTCAGAGCTGAACAACAGAAAACTTGATGACATGATTACCTCATGTGCTTTAATCAGTGTTAAATCCTAATAATGCGAGTTTGAACGCATTTTACATGACATTTATTCCCATACAACTGAAAGCAGCAGCAGATAGTTCACCTCAGATCTTAAAAATAAAATAAGCCATTTGAAAATGAACTTTAGAACTGTTTACTATGTATTAATTAGATTAATTTACTAATGTAAGCCTTGCCATTTTGTTGGAGTGCAGTTAGTGCACTATTCTGTGCTTCTAAATGGCTGAATTTAAATTTCTGTCGTGTTTCGTCTGGTGCAAACAGCCAAATTGCTTCTTACTGCAAATCTTGTCATGTAGTATGTTATGACACGGGGTTACAGTGTAACCTGCTCACCTAATGTTTACATTTGTAATATTTAAATCATTTGCTAATTAATAACCACCTCATTTGGAAGGCTGAATCTGAGACTCATTTCAGAGTCTGCTACAGTCCACCGGAGGTCGCATTTCAGTCATGGGCACATACTTTGAGAGCTTTCCTGACTTAATGAATGAAATAGGCTGTTTTCCACTTATGCCTAGTTCAGACTGCGTGATTTTACCCCCGATTTTGGCTCGCTGACAGGTTTTGAGAAATCGCCGACAAATGCCTGAAATCAAAGGCAAATCGCTGCTCGTGCACGTGAGTGACGATCACACAGTATAAACTATCAAAGACGGCATCTGAGTGAATCGCCGATGAGTCGCCGATGCCTGTGAGACATTTGGCGTACTAAATATCTGGAGCTGTCGGCGATTCAAATCATGTCGTGTTAATTGAGTTTTGACTGAAAATAACATCAGCGATCGCCTACAGCCAATGAGAGAGCGGCATTCACTTGTGTGTGCGTGTGTGTGTGTATACCTGCTGCAGGCCAGCGGGAGGCTGGGGGAGAAGTTAACAGCGCTCTTTTTCGGTTTATTTGGACCCACGAAATGGAGGAAAAACTAGTGGAGGTTTGACAGGACTCAGGAGCAACCGTGTCTGTTTGACTTTTCAGAAAGAAACTAGTTTATTAGCAACGTTGAGGAGAAATGGCTAATTCCCTTTAAACCCAGGTGAGCAAACATGTACATTTTCCACCCCATTAAAGGCTTCTTTCTCATTATGTAGTTAATAAAAGATATATGACGTGTTTTTGGCTGTGAGACGTAGTTTGGATGAAGTTGTCGGTGATTATTCCTATAGTAAAGTCATGCAATGTGAAAGTCCCTGTCGACGATGCATCTTGCAGTGTAAACAAAGCAGCGACGAAACGCTAGCCCAGATAGTCATGCAGTGTGAAAATATCTGTAACACGACTACTTTGAAAATCATGCAGTCTGAACTCGGCATAAGGTAACCCAGGGTGCTGATATATAATTGGCTAAACTGGCATTGGACAGGTTAAAAGAACCAAAACAAAGACAGACGTTCCGGTGCGCAACGCACATTTTCAGAAAAGCAGAATAAAAAAAAGAAAAAGCAGAAAAGCAGAATATCTGACTTTAGCATTGTTTTGCAGATAAACACACAAAATGTTCACTTACTGTAGCATATTTCTTTTTTGCAAAATTATTATGGTATTTCTATGCTTTAGAAAAGTAAAAAAATAAAACTTACATACAGCACCTTTAATTAAAATTTACAGAAATTGACATTAAAGATATAGGCCAGAACTGTGGGCCACTTTAGGCAGTTATGCAGCATTGGTGGTCTTCCTTCGGCACAGACAAAATGAGCCTGAAGTGGCCTACCTGTACAATGGCAAAGGGGGGCCAAAGATTCAAATTCATATATGGGCCATTTAAGACAAAGATTTAGCACTTATGGCAAAATGTAATCTGAATATGAGCCTCATGTGGCCCATGTGGCAAATTATCAATTTGGCCCAAATGATGGAGGACAAATGTGGACCACAGTTGGCAAAAATGTGGCATAGTCATTTAAGAGTAATCTGCATCTAAACCTAAAGTGGCTCAAACGTTTAAGTGCAAATGTGGCAAAGTTATCTTGGCATTTGTGGGCTACTTTTGGTAAACATTTGGCACAGTAAACTCTGGCTAATGTGGATTTGAGCCTATAGTGGGCCAGAGAAGATATGGCAAATGTGGCCCAGTTATCCTAAAGCAAATGTAGGTCACTTTTGCCAAAATTTGGCACAGTAAGCTCTGGCTAACGTGGCTTTGAGCCTAAAGTGTCCCAGAGAAGATATGGCAAATGTGGCCTAGTTACCTTAAAACATATGTGGACCACTTTTGGCGAATATTCGACACAGTAAGCCTTGGCTAATGTGGCTGTTAGCCTATAGTGGCCCAGAAAAGATATAGTAAACATGGCCCAGTTATCTTAAAACATATGTGGGCAACTTTTGGCAAATATTCGGGACAGTAAGCTCTGGCTAATGTGGCTGTGAGCCTATAGTGGCCCAGATGAGATATGGCAAATATGGACAAGTGTCTCCGGCGAAAGATGGTGTGAGCTCGAAGCAGCTGAGGTAAGATTTGGCAAGTATGGTACTGTTATCCTAAAACATGTGATAGATCACTTTTGGTAAAGAAACCATAGTCAAACCATAGCTCTTTAACATGGCAGATATTAGTAGTAATATATATAGCTTGTGGCCCAGATCTGGCAAACTTGAGCGAACCACCCTAGAGCCATCATTTCATTCAGTATGGGGTTCGAATGGAAGTGTCTTGTGTAGGCCAGATCTGGACCAGAATAAAAGCAAACTGTGGCCCAGAATAGGGCTGGTTCTGGTTCATTTGGTTGAATACTGGCTGATATGTGGTTTTGCTTTGGCTTATTTGTGGCCCAGATCTGACAAACAGGAATGAACCACCCAGGTGCCATTATTCCATGTCGTATGTGGGCCGGATGCAAGTGTCTGGTGTGGGCCGAATTTGAGCCACATGAATTTTGCTAGCTGGGATAATTAAAATTAAAACACTACTAACTACAAACATTTTGATATCATGACAAGCATTTTTCACACATCTAGGTCTCCCACTTACGTTCATGTTCACATGGGTTGGTCACTATCAAATCATCCACCACAACACTGATATCTGCTGAAACTACATAAAGAAAAATGCCAAAAAAAGAGAAAGGGAGAGACATAAAAGAGCAAAATAATAACATAAATGTCAATACTAGGGATGTCACGATCCTCCAAATCCTCGATTCGATTACATTTTCGATTCCAAAGTCAAGATTCGATTTTCGATTATAAATAATTAATTAATGACCAATTAATTATTTGTAGCCTACCGTTTAAACTACCTGACTTGCATGGTCTTTGTTTTATCCATAAACAAATCATACAGTAAATGAATAAAGGCAAGATACACACATAATTACCACCTGTCAATCACTTTTTTCTGCGGGACTCGTGAATAGGCAGTGATCTGTGTCGTTATAATGGCGTCGGTAAAAAAGACGCACAACCAACAGAAACCAGCCAACAGTATCTGAGGTGTTCGCTAAAATGACTGAGTATTTGTGTGAAAGTGAAAGATGAAAGCAGTCTACTGACCCGCTAACTACCTTAACCCGCTGTCTCGAGCGCATGACAATGTGTGTGTGTCTGTGTGTGAATAAGTGTGTGTGGTCACGTGATGTGCGTTTTCAGCGGTAGTGAGGAAGGAGGGCTGCTCAGAAATGCTACACGCCACTGTGGATGTGGATCGTTGTCGTTCTAAAATGCCATTTAAAAACAAAGACATATCAGTGTAAACAGGGCCTGAGTGTGTATTTTTCGCGAGCGGATTTGCAACGGGTGCGGGGCGGAGGATCGCAATGCGCCCATCGTCTATCATCCCAATCGTAATACGTACATAGCAGAGCTTGCAGAACTGTGTTTTTTTTGTCGACAACACGAACGTTGTCAACATAACTCACTGGAAATCCAAAATACTTCCACACCGGCGACTTCATTGAAAGAGGAGAGGATTTAAGCTCTGTCGATGGGTCTCCTGCGTCTGCAGTTCAACAAGCACTTCAACAAGCCTGTTTTTTCCCGCTTGGCAAGCCAAGCTAACCCGACATGGGGACGTGGCAGCATCAACGATTCTATTTTTTGATTCGATAATCGAAGTTAAGCATAAATTTCGATCGATTTCGATTAAAAATCGAAATCGTGACACCCTTAGTCAATACTCAAATGAACTCCCGCTAACACATCCAGTGTGGATTTTTTTTAAAATGTGGGGAGCAATACATAAACCTGTGAGCAATAAATAGTGTAGAGACTTACCTTCAGAACTGCTGTCTAACAGACTGTCAGCTAGAAAATCAGAAAAGGGTTCGGCTGGTCCAATTAGCTCAGAGCTGTCTTGTACCTCTCCACCCTATTTCAAACAAAAACACACACACATATGACAACAAACCATTGGATGCTACCATGTTTAATTATTGTGTTTAATTAATAGTGACTACGTTTTATTTCCAAAGCAGTTGTTACTCTAGTTGTTACTCTTAAAAAGAAAATCCAAAGTAAAATATTTGCAAATTATCAATATGATGGGAAAATGTACGGCTGACCCCTTTGCCATTATCGCCAGCATTCGCATAGAAATATAAACGCAGTTTCACATAGTATTTTAAACCTGCTCTTGGGTATTTACACCACAAAAATGGTGAAACTGTAAATGATGTTAACAATAAAGTTGTGCAGTTAATTAAGGCTCCATTCACACTAATATGTTTTAGTTTTAAAATGCATAAGTTTTGCTATGGTTACACCTTCGATCCACACTACGCCGGACTTTTCGAGCGCTGAAAATGGGAGTGTTTTGGAAACGCTGAAGTGGCCATTTTTATTTTAAAACGCTGCTGCTCCGTGCCAGTGTGGATGGGGAAAACGGAGACATCTGAAAACGAAGTCGGGGCTGCAGATATTGCCTATCTGATTGGGATATGGAAAACAAACTGTATATGGACATAACGTGAGCCTCAGACACTGTTTCCTCATTTTCATGTAGATTGCACAAGTGTGAAACTTAGTGGACAATAGGCCAATCAGAAGACAAAGCAAACTGTGACAAGAATCAAGCCCGCATCATTTGCATGTATGCCGACTTTAGGTCGTTCATCCGGACATGACAAGTAAACACTCCATCAAGAGAACACACTCATATGCAGCTCTGAAATCATTAATATGCATGCCTCAGGCTGCATTTGATAAACAACAAAGTTTTATAGTAAGAAAACAGTTATAGATTCCCTCTTCAGTTATTTTAAAGCTTATATTTCCTTACTAAGTATGTGGGACTTTTATTTTGAAAACACCACCGCAGATTGTTTCTTATGCATTACAACTGCACAACAACTGCACAAGACGTTTATACTTGCTTCAAGATGCAAGTTTACAAATTATACATTTATTCAGCTCCACTCGTGTTTATTGTGAAATTAGAATCCTATGTTTCTGCATAATATGCAGATGATATTAAGTCATGATTGTGTTTTCTTTGACATTATTGTTTATACTACAACGCGATACATCTCTATCGCTCTCTTTTTTCAAGTTAAATCATGATGTAGGCTTAACCCACATCTCGAGTGCTAAATAGGTTTATGTTACTCTGATGGGCTTTACATTTGTCTGTTTAGTGTACATCATGCAGTGTGTGTGTGTGAGAGAGAGAGAGAGAGAGAGAGAGATGGAAAGAGAGAGAACTGCACATCAGAGCAGAGCTCCTTAATATTCACGACACAAACCATATATAGTCAATTATGGACCTTCTGATTCTAGGGGTATTTTATTTTTTGTTCTTGGGCCACTTCTCCATCTACACGACATCTTTAGGATCAGTCATCCAGAAACATGGATTTTCCTACCATTGCTATGCTGATGATACCCAGCTATTCCTCTCTTTTCACCCTGATGATCCCTCGGTTTCAGCTCGCATCTCAGCCTGCCTGTCGGACATTTAACACTGGATGAAAGATCATCATCTTCAGCTTAACCTCACGAAAACGGAAATGCTTAAAGTTTCTGCCAACCCGACTCTACATCATAACTTTTCAATCCAGATGGATGGAGCAACCATTACTGCATCCAAAACAGTGAAAAGCCTTGGAGTAACGATTGATGACTAACTAAACTTCTCTGGGCACATTTCTAGAACTGCTCCATCTTGCAGATTCGCACTCTACATCAGAAACCGAACCTTCCTATCTGAACATGCAGCTCAACTCCTTGTTCAAGCTCTTGTTCTCTCCAAACTGGACTACTGCAACTCTCTACTAGCCGGGCTTCCAGCTAACTCTATCAAACCTCTTCAGCTGCTTCAGAACGCAGCAGCACGAGTGGTCTTTAATGAACCTAAAAGAGCAAATGTCACTCCGCTGCTCATCCATTTGCACTGGCTGCCAGTTGCCGCTCGCATCAAATTCAAAGCTCTGATGTTTGCTTACAAAGCGACTTCTGGCTTTGCTCCTTCTTATCTGCTCTCACTTCTGCAGATGTATGAGCCCTCCAGAAACTTGCGTTCTGTGAATGAACGTCGCCTCGTGGTTCCATCCCAAAGAGGGAAGAAATCACTTTCCCGAACTCTCGCGTTCAATCTGCCCAGTTGGTGGAATGAACTCCCTAACTGCATCAGAACAGCAGAGTCACTCACTGTCTTCAAGAAACGACTAAAAACTCAGCTATTTACTCTCCACTTCCCTTCCTAATCTGCAATTGCCTCTCTGGCTCCACCGCTAACTGTACTACAAAAAAATAAATAAATAAAAATACTAATGTTTTGCTTCTTACACTTTACACACCTGAAACTTGCCTACAGCACTTATTCATTGTTGCTCTTATAGTTGTATAAATTGTTTCCTTGTCTTCATTTGTAAGTCGCTTTGGGAAAAGTGTCTGCTAAATGACTAAATGTAAATGTAGTAATATTTGAGCTTATATAATCATTTCTGGAGATTTTTTTACTTACCGAAGCCATACACCTACTATGTAGATATCGGAGAACAATTTAACTTCATTTAAACCAATGCAGTATATGGCACCTTTAATGACATCAGCAAGCCAGATGCTAAATCTTACATGTTTGGAGATGTTTCTTAAGTCAAATTATGTCAAAGGAAGCTGACAATGTAAATCAAGCATAACAGGCTGCCTTGGAATAAATAAATAAATAAATAAATACAAACATACCTTAAAGAAATCTTGAATGTATGAACTGCCATATAAAGCAGGAATATTAGCACTGAACTGCAACAAATCCTCCGAGCACTGCCTTCTCTTTTCAATCACAGAATCATCAAAACGACCTGAAAATACACACATGCAAATGTATAAATTACATAATGAGTACAAACAACTTTCGCTTTCAATGCATTTCCGTATTAGTTTACTATTTCTACTTTTGCACTTTCAGATAAATGTTTAGAACAATTTAATTTTGCAACATAAAATACGTTATTCACATAAACATTAACACTGAATAGCATTTTCAAGTTATGTTGAACAAGTCATCCTCCAATTCCAGTTTTTAATTAAGATTATACGATTTTGTCAGCGCCAATAGCCTAGTGATAAGTGCGTCAACACATAGCACCAAGGTGCTCACAGCGACCCGAGTTCAATTCCCGCCTTGAGGTCCTTTGCCGATTTTTCCCTTATCTCTGCTCCCCACACTTTCCCGTCTGTAAAATGTCCACTGTCCTATCCCAATAAAAAGGTGAAAACCCCTAAAATAATTATTATAAAAAATAAAAATAAATAAAAAACGATTTATAAGTTTTTTTTCTACAGAAATAATCAAGTTGCAAAGACACACGTCAACAAAGCCCTGAAGCCCATTTGTGAGGTCAGACACTAATTGGATAAAAAGGCCTGGCTCTCAGGGCGCACTCACACTATGCTATCCGAAACGTGCCCAGGCGTGTTTCCCAATTAGTTTGTTGGGCTTTGATGCGATACACTTGTAGTGCGAGTGCAAAGTGCCCCTGAGCCCGAAACTGAAGACGCAATGTGACATTTAGAGGTCTAATTCATTAAGATTTATTAATCATTCTCAATTTTCAATGAACCAGACTGTCATAGTTTATTAAAGACGCAAATCCTTCGCTGCTAGTCAGCTCCACCTTCAGAAAACCTCCTAATACCTGCAGTACGAGGACTTTTATCATTTATGAGCGTCAAAGGTGGTGGATCTCTTCGGCAAAGTGTTTGACTGCGTGTCACTGCATCCCAAACCAATAAAAATAATACAAAACAATGTAACTAAAGCAATCTCCACTGTGCTAAGCGAGAGCGCTTCTCTTCCTGTTAAACAGTCACATCATCAATGATGCAAGCGTGCTCAGGTCCGGTAGGTAAAAATGCAATGAGATGCCCAGAGGTGTTCAGTCAGGTTGAGTTCAGGGCTCTGTGCAGGCCAGTCAAAATCCTCCACACCAAACTCGATCTACAATGTTTTTAAGAAGCTAGCTTTGTGCACCGGTGCGCAGTTATGCTGGAACAGGTAGGGGCAACCTTTGCAGTTTAATATCCTAATATTGTTCAAAAGAGTTCCTTTCACTGAAACTAAACGGGCAAGTCGGCTAGAATGAACACCTACCCGGTGACCTACTTGGACCTGGACCTTCTCCAAAATGAAAGGTCGTCGTTCTCAAGCCTCTGACGTTCAGACTGCAGCTCTGCACAATATGCTTGGCCAGAGGAGAACTGGTTGTGCCCAGCTGGGCCTGATTTCTCTCAAGGATTTTTTTCTTCTTCTTCACTTTCATCAATTTGTGGATTTTTGATTCCTTGCCACTGTCGACTCTGGCTTACTTGGCTGGGACTAGTGGAGCTGTGCATCAGTGCTGTTGCTATTTAGTGCCTTCAGCGGTGACATTTGCATTACACTGATCTGAGCTAAACTGAACTTCAACAGTGACATTTACTCAAGTAAATAAGTAAACACACTTACTGCATTTTAGTTAGCATGTTTTATGCAGCATCATTTTACAAATCTTAAGTCAAATCCTTGATTTTATTTAAATTAAACAATATGTTATTAAAAAAAATGGAAATTCCAAATGGCTAATTCACTTGTTAAAAACTCACAATCAAAATCAGCCTTGAATATTCAAGATCAGTGCATCGCTAGCCTGCAAATTTCTGTGGTTCCACAACAAAAATACACAACATTCAGTCAGCACACTGCAAACCTTTCAAGGTATACTGCGCTTTGGAAAAGTCAAGGTTTTAAAACTGCCAAACTTTTCTGCAATACCATTCCTAAGGTATGTGTAAGATTTTTATTTACTTTTTTTTTTGTTTTGTTTTTTAGGACAACAGGGGTGCGTTCTTCATACCTCGCTTAAATGATCTAAGATTATTTGGCAGATCCTGGATCTTTTAATCTTGATAACTGATCTCTCGCTAATTTGGTTCTTCAAACGAGTTCGCGAATCAGATTAGAATGTCTGGATGAACTGATCTGAGATCGCTGCGTGTGTTATGAAGGACAGATCTATCGATCCTCGAAATCATGATCAGCAATGCAACGATTGGCTGACGGCACAGCAGCGTAATGACATCATCTGATTAATATTCAATTATCCATGTGAGCAAAATTACGTCAAATTAGCAGTAAACGGCTTGTTAAATATGACACGCAATAACCTTCCACATTTGTTGTGAGCTGCAGGCTTTACACTTTCATTTGTCAAGACAAGAGTATTCATCATGTATTTCAATGCAAATCAATGTATTTAGTTCTACATTTAGAAAAGATTTTATTTATAATAGTAGCCGTTTTTTAATCGGTGTAAAGAATAACTGGATGTTTTCAAAAGCATTTTCATATTGCTAAACTTTTGTGAAGCATCAAATCACTGGCATATTAACTATCAAAACATGTTTATGACTGCATAAATGTATTATTGCTTTAAAAAAGTCACATATTGTGCATTTCTATTATACACAATTTGTACTAAAGCGATCTAAAAAGTTCATATCAATAAGTTTTCTCTTTGCACCACCAGATGGCAATCTTTGTACTTTCATTTCGAGGGTGTCGATTGCATACGTTTTATTAATATGTATAACTTTATTTATTTTATTAATGACTATAACTTTATATATATAGTTAAAAAAAATGTACCATTTTCCCAAGTGTATATAACTACTACTGTAAGAAAATATCAGAATTGGGAACATACTTTCTGTATTATCTTTGCTTGAACTGAGCCGATCTAATCCTGTTTATATGAATTGAACCTGCTCCCGACCAGGTTTGACCTAGCAGAACTGTTGCTATGACAACAACTCTCGAATCAGCTTTGAAGAACGAAACGATCCTGGATTGTGTCAAATCGTCAATATCCAAATCCAGCTAACTGAGTAATCCACGTACGAAGAACGGACCCCTGTATATCCAGCAGAAAAAAAAATATCCAAAAATGTCATTTCAACTTGTAAAGAAATCCGACAACGAATCATTTGAATTATTTAACCAGACATGTTTACTGCTCCAAAACATTATAAATCTTTCAAAAAATAAAATATATTGTGTTCAAAAGTTGTCGTTTTTTACAGACATTTAAAAAGAACTTATTTTAGAGCAGTAATCACAATACCGTGATATTTTTTTCCAAGGTTATCATACCATTAGAATCTTATACCGGCCCAAGCCTACGCAAGTGTAGAGTCAGTCAACTGGTCAAAACAACAAAGCTACTCTTTGTCTCACAAATGCAGTTTACTGCGAAACACAAACACACGTGCGTGCACTTACCAAAAACTTTAGCTTTGGCGAAGGGTGGGAAGAGCTCTGACTGCCCACAGAGGTTTCTGTATATCTGCCAAAGGTCTTGATGAAGCTTTTTGAAATCACTATATCTTTTCCACACTGTGATCTAGTGAAATAAAGGCAGCCCAATGAGAATTAACACTGACTGTGTCTGTTAGAAAAAGCACATCCACTGAACATGTCAGCGAAACGTACAGAACAATTCTACAGTTTTACAAACATCGTTTTGTCCATTGACTTAATGTTTAAGTGTAATTGTAATACTTTGTATTACATTTTAGTTCTGCAATATGACAATTTTTAAAGTGACGGCTGGGTTGGTAAAGTGGTAGGCTGGTTTAAGCTGGATTTTTCAGCAGGGTCGATAATGTAAATTTTAATTAGTTTAACAACAAAACAAGTAAATAGCGCTATTCCGCCTAGTCTCTCCCTATATTGTTTAGCATGCAACTCTAAATATTCAATCTGAAATAGCATGTCAGTTTGGCTTGCACGCCGTCGGACAAGCACTAGTCGCTTTTAACACATGAGAGAGGGCTCTTTTGCTCTGCTCGTGTTTCAGGAGGCGTGGCTCTAGACAGCAGGGGAGGGACTGTAGCTGCGTCCCAAATGGCACACTATACACTATGCACTCATGCACTATGTACTTATGCACTTACACACTTAACAGGATAGTATATGTATGTAGTGTCGTCCCAAATGGCACACTAATGTTTTTTTACTAAGCTGAAATTCAAACCGTTTCCTTAATGACGTTTGACGGTCGCCAAATCAGTGAAATAAACAACCGAATTATCAAATAATACCTGCCGTGAGTATAACCGCGTTCACCATCGGGATTCTCGTATGAGAATTTTGCTTTCACCATCCAAAATAAATAAAGTTATCCAACATGTGTGTCCGATAGCTCCCCCCCTTCCGCTACGTAAGCAAACCTGCGGTCGTTGAGTGCGTGAAGTGTCCATCATTACACACTTCATTTTAGCGGCTGAATGAGTGCATCATCCGGTTAATTAAAGTGCACTTAATATTTTTAGAGTTTTCAGTGTGAACGCACTACTTACACTATTTATACTACAAAATGGCGTAGAATAGTGCATAAGTATGCAATTTGGGACGCAGCTTGTGATTCAGAGATTTATGCTAAGCTGTTAGCATTGTGGAAGATCACCTACTGCACCGTTAATGACCAGGACAAATTTAAAGTCTAAAGGTAAAGTCCACCATTACAAGTCTATTCAAAATTAATAATTTTAACCAACTGTAGAACTACACATGGCCTATTGCTGTTTTACCATCTGTATGAGAAATAATAACAATAACAGCCTACTCATATCAATCTTTATTTTACAACTATAGACTCGTGAGAAAACCGTGATCTTTATTTTAAACAAAAATCGCGATTCTCATTTTAGCCAGAATCGTGCAGCTCTACCCTCTTGTGTGATTACTGAGAGTCCACTTCAACTGCACCTTAAAAACAGAACTAATAGCATGTGTCCTGAATGACATCAAATTAAAATTTGTTCCAGACATACATTTTTAATATGCACATATTAAGGATTCTGTAAAGTAATTTCTATTACAAGTGTGACTTCACTGGGATACCTACCTCCTGAATGTCCTCTGGGTTGTTCCTTGAGATAATCTGTCAAAATAAACGGAGTCATTTTAGTCTTTACAGTGTGTATTAGGAAGGAAGAGAATATAAATGGATTTATTAATTAAGTTACCACAAAAAAATAACAAATAAAGTTATGACTTTACAAATAAGTTATGGCTGATTTGAACATCTGATCTAAAGCTTGCATTGGCAGATGCTAAATAAAGCTAAGAACTATAGATGAGGTAAACAAAAACGGAGATAATAATGACAGATTTGTGATTAGGAAATCACACAGCTGATTGTGTAGATGCCTCAGATTTACATGACATCAGTAGACACGGTCCATAAAGATAACGTTACATACACGGCACAACAAACGCGACATTATCAAATTATATATATATTCTTAGTTTGTGTTAGTGATCCTGATAAACATTAGCGTTAGCACATAGGCGCTACTACCCCCGGTAAAATCCGTTTCGTCTCACCCGGGCCGTGACTTTATACACCGTGTAGCCTTTCTTGTGTGTTGTGGGGTCGGTGACCGTGTAGAATCGCACAATCTCATCTTTGTTGCGCGCGGAGATCATCCTGAAACACGCATCGCCATAGCAAAACGTACGACCCGTACAATAGACAACAGTCCAACGATCAGCTCATGAATATTAATCAAGCCATGCTGACGTTCCGTGTGTATTTTCCGGGTGGCGTCAAGTACATGGCAAGCCAAAGATAATGTATGGCAAGCCATCCCCTTTGTTCCTTTTGCAGAATAATAGATGAATCTGTAGATCATCTTTTTTGGGAATGTGCCCATATTAAGATTTTTTTGGAAATAATTCAGTTTATTTATACGTGTATCTCTTTTATATAATTTTTCTTTGTCGTACAAGGATGTTTTATTTGGTTTTTATCATGTTGATAAAGATAAATATTTTCTAATAAATCTGTTTATTTTACTAGCAAAATATTTTATACATAAATGGCTGTAAAGCCCCTTTTTCTTATTTTTTGTAAAGATTTGAAATATTATTTAAATACAATCTCTAACTCCAGCAATGTTACAGCTTTAAAATCCGTAACACTATGTGAATCTTACAATATTCTCTCTTTTTTTATAATGCCCAGAAGACTGTATTGTATGTGATCTTGTAAACATCACTGTGACCTTGCTTTAAGGTAAATTTAAAGTGATTTTTGTAATTCATATCCCCCCTGGCATATTCTTTGGTTTGTATTTTTGTTTTGTTCTGTTCTCTACCTTTGTTGTTATAGGTTTTGTACCTTTTCTGTAGATTTTTTGTATTCTTGTTAAACGTTCTAATAAAATAATAATAATAATAAAATGTATGGCAAGCCATATTAACATTCAATAGTGCACATGTAATCAAAAACAGTAGTGATTTTGTTAGCTCACATTGCTAGTTTTTGTGGTGAACAATTTATCTGTGCATGTCAATAAAATGTGTTGTCCTTAATATTTAAAGGAACCTTTTCACAAAAGGCTTATAATCATAACAAAAGTTTTTTAAAAGCTAAGATCAAGGTTGGAAATGACTGGAAACCAGCCTAGAAGTGGCCAAAACCCCTCTAAAACCAACCTGGTCGACCAGCTAAAACCAGCCTAGGCTGGTTTAAGCTGTTTTTTTCAGTAGGGTCACTTTTAGAGACAGACCATTAACCAGAAACAGGTGATTAAGAATGTAAACTTGGATTTCATACAACTGTCTCCCCCACTTTTAAAGTGTCCACTATGGCCCTGGCCGTTAGAACTACCTATTGTTATAACACACAGTACCAAAACATACACAGACAAGCTGAACACAGATGCGCAGCTAATGTAGTCTACGCTCTCCAGCACAATAGAGGGCGATATACACATTTACCGGTGATCTGCAACCCGTCAGGACACAAGAATGAAGAAGAGGAACCTCAGCCAATCATAATAAAGGACTTGGAGCAGCATGTTGCAGGTTGTCTATGCTGTGCGTCAGTGTTGTCACTCATCATCAACGCTGAATGATATTTACATGTAATAAAGCGTTAATGACAGCACTATGAGGACTCTTCTGAGACTGAAGCGGCTGATGCCAGAAGGTGAGAAGAGTTTGAACTGAGTTTCTTTGTATTCTAAACAGTGTTTGGTTTTAATCAGAGGGACTTACAGCGCTGCACTGCCGCGAGAACACCAGCAGAACATCACAGCATTGTAGAGCGGTGAACGAGTTGATTTGACAGATCCTTAAACCTTGAACTTAGAGGTTACAAATATTGTAATAATTGGTGAATAGCAGCAGTGTTCATATGGAATCAAATGCTTGAAGACTTAAAGGGATAGCCCTACTGAAAATACAGCTTAAACCAGCCTAGGATGGTTTTAGCTGGTCAACCAGGCTGGTTTTAGATGAGTTTTGGCCATTTCCAGGCTGGTTTCAAGCCATTTCCAGCCTGGTCTTAGCTGGTCAGGCTGGAAAATGACCAGCTAAAACCAGCTTGACCAGCCTAGCCAAGCTGGGAGCCCAGCTAAAACCAGCTATGTCCAGCTTAAACCAGACTGGTCAAGCTGATTTTTGCTGGTCATTTTCCAGCCTGACCAGCTAAGACCAGGCTGGAAATGGCTGGAAACCAGCCTGGAAATGGCCAAAACCCCTCTAAAACCAGCCTGGTCAACCATCTAAAACCAGCCAACCAGCCTAGGCAGGTTTAAGCTAGATTTTTTAGCAGAGAGTTCACCCAAAACTGAACATTTACTCACCCTCAAGTGGTCCCTTTAAGTTTATTTATGCTGTTGAACACCAAAGCTATATTTTGACAAAAGCTGGAAACTTGTAACCATTCTCATACATAGTAGGAAAACGAATACTATGGAAGTCAGTGTTTGCAGATTTCCAGCAGTCTTCTACACGTCTTCTTTTGTGTTTAAGAGAAGACTGAATGGACCAGAAACATTTATTTTCCTTATAAAAATGTGAACCTAGGCTGGTTGGCTGGTTTTAGCTGGTCGACCAGGCTGGTTTTAGAGGGGTTTTGGCCATTTCCAGGCTGGTTTCCAGCCATTTCCAGCCTGGTCTTAGCTGGTCAGGCTGGAAAATGACCAGCTAAAACCAGCTTGACCAGCCTGGTTTAAGCTGGACGTACCTGATTTTGGCTGGGCTCCCAGCCTGGCTAGGCTGGTCAAGCTGGTTTTAGCTGGTCATCTCCCAGCCTGACCAGCTAAGACCAGGCTGGAAATGGCCAAAACCCCTTCAAAACCAGCCTGGTCGACCAGCTAAAACCAGCCAAGGCTGGTTTAAGCTGTTTTTTTCAGCAGGGTCCTCAAACAAATCATACAAAAACAATCCTAAAATCATACGATTAATGATAGAACACACACTTTTAGCTTCTCCTTCGTCAAATGATAGCACTTCCTCTAAGGCAGTGGTTCTCAAACGTTTTTCATCAAGTACCACCTCAGAACAAAATTGTCTCTCCAAGTACCACCAAAATGAGCAGTATTGAAATGCAGTAGCCTAGTAGGCCTAGTACAGCAGCTACAACTCTGCACAGTTAAAAAAAATGTGGCAGATTACCTCAGAAATATAGGCTACATGGCATATTATATACATCATTTTTGATAAATTTTGAAATGTGTGTAGCATGTACATGACATATTTCATTCCTCTGCGTACCACTAGAAGGAAGCCACCACAGTTTGAGAACCACTGCACTAAGCCAAAGCCTTAAATGTGTATTGCATGCACTTATTCTGTGGTTGCATTCACGTTAAACTTCTTTGAAACGACATTATTTTTAATTTATCGTCCTTATTTAAATGTGATTTAAATGTGTCTATATAAGATATATTTCTGTGTTTCTCTGGTACATTAATAACAGAAACATGGGGACAATTGTAAAATAGTATTTACTTGTGGAAAATATACATGTAATTTCGTGTTTTAAATTATTTAATGGTATAGCAGAAAATTTTGACGGTTTTAAAACCTTGACTTTTCCAAATCGCGGTATACCTTGAAAAGGGTTATCAAACCATGCCTAGTCCTGAAGAGTTTAAACTCCAACCTGTCTTTATTTAAAAGCAAAAGCTAAATTACTTGTGTAATCATTGTCAGGCATGGGATGACATTAGTGTTGAAGTTCTCAGGAAATACTCTTATCTGAGAAATGACATTCAGTGCTGTCTATTATAGTGCTTTGGACGAAACGATCATGCTCCAGCTCTTCCATCAACAAATCCATCCTTAAACATCTCACATCCAAAATCATTGCCACGGGTCCAATTTCAGTGGCTGAATACATGAGGGAAGCACTCACCAATCCGGTGTTGGTACGTATAAGTTTACATGTACTCTTTGGAGCGTATATTCAAGAATTCTGAAAGCATATTTTATTATTACACATAGAACTGACAAAAAACAAGTCCCAATCAATCACAGTCTGTATTAAAATTGTTAAATGGTGCTTTTTAAAGTCAAGTGTCAGATTCTTGACTTTCCAAAAAGTATGCTTTTTAAAAGACTTCAGCACAAAAGTAATACAAAACTGGAATAATTGTCCTTAATTTTATTTCTAAATCACATTATTTCAATTTACACTCACCGGCCACTTTATTAGGTACACCTGTCCAACTGCTTGTTGACGCAAATTTCTACATTTACATTTAGTCATTTAGCAGACGCTTTTATCCAAAGCAACTTACAAATGAGGACAAGGAAGCAATTTACACAACTAAGAGCAACAATGAATAAGTGCTATAGGCAAGTTTCAGGTCTGTAAAGTCTAAGAAGGGAAGTATTAGTAGTATTAGTATTAGTAATTAGTCATAAAAAGTCATGTGACAGCAAATTGTAACATTTCCAAACTTTTGACTGTCAATGTGTATCCATAACCTTGTATTCTTTATAAGAGATGATTAGAAAGCTGGTGCTTTTCTGCCAAGGACCAAAACTCTTTGCTTTTGTTTTCAGGGATATTATGTGAAAAATGACATGCTCGGAGCAGGTGGTGATTTTATTACATCACCCGAGATTAGTCAGATTTTTGGCGAGGTAAGCCTTTATTTATTTGTAAATAAATGCCTACTGATACTCTAAAACACAAATATAAAAAGCTTTTTCCATCTCCAGCTTTTAGGAGTTTGGTGCGTCATTGAGTGGATGGCGGCTGGGAAATCCAGTGCGCTGCAGTTAGTGGAGCTCGGACCAGGTCGAGGTTCATTGACCAGTGACATCCTGAGGGTAAGTAATCCAAATAATAATGCTCTGATATGCAGTGATATTTTGATATATTGCGTGCTTTAATATATTACAGAAGCCTAAAATATATTTAGTCTGGTTGTTTCATTTTTGCTCCTTTCTAGGGGTACTGAGAAAAAGGCAACACACACACAAAAAACAAAAAGAATTAATTAGGATAATAAAAAACTATCAAATTTTAATTTGATCGAATTAATAATAAATTAATATTAATATAATTTTCTCTATCCCAGCATACTTTCACTTCAGATGTAATAATAATAAAAAAAAACTCTGAAAAAAGATTTCAAAAGAAAAATGTTCTCTTTTATTCACTGTTTAACAAAGTTTAATATATAGGATTTTTACATTTCCAGAAAGGGTAAACAAAGAGATACTTAAATGAAAATTCTCCTAGCCAAAATCATCATGAGAGGGGAAGGCCAAAATAACAAACAAAACAAAAGCTTCATAAATAGATATATTTATTTATACAACAATATAAGTTAATATACAATACAATATTATTTTTACAATATATATTTATACAACAGTTCTGTCTGGTTCTCAAATCTGACTGGCTGATAGCCGTGCGATATTCTGCAATATCACAACTCCTACAGCCTCTTTACTCTTTGTGTATTACTCCGCCCACTGTATAATTTGTTCCAGATCTACTGAAATATGTAAATATGCTCGCATGACAATAACATGCAAATGACACTAATTACAATATATACAACTGAAGCTTATTTACCTTCAAATGAACTCAAGTTTATATAGTTAATCTGAAACACTGGTCAGGCTGGAAAATGACCAGCCAAATCCAGCTAAAACCAGCTTGACCAGCATGGTTTAAGCTGGACATAGCTGGTTTTGGCTGGACTCCCAGCTTGGCTAGGCTGGTCAAGCTGGTTTAACTGGTCATCTCCCAGCCTGACCAGCTAAGACCAGGCTGGAAATGGCTTGAAACCAGCCTGGAAGTGGTCAAAACCTGGCTGATTGACCAGCTAAAACCAGCCAACCAGCCTAGGCTGGTTTAAGCTGGATTTTTCAGCAGGTATTTGAGCTGTGGTTTTCATTTATGGCAGGTCTTCAGTCAGTTGAAAGGTGTCCTGGGCGAGACTGGGATCTCCATTCATCTTGTGGAGGTCAGCCCAAAGTTAAGCCAAGTTCAGGCTGAATGTCTTACTGGAAATCAGACGCAGACATATGACAACAATCACACTTTTTACCGCAGTGGCACTACATGTACAGGCCTGCCTATATACTGGTATCACAGCATAGAGGACGTCCCAAGAGGTACGGATCCATCAAATGGATGTAATGAGACGGATTATTTTAGTTTGTTGTAACAAAATTCTGTTTTCTTTGACAGGTTTCAGCATTTTTCTTGCCCATGAGTTTTTTGACGCTCTTCCCATTCACAAGTTTCAGGTACTCCAGAAATATTTCAAATATAAATAATGTGTTTATCTTTGGGTGCTTTCACACCTAGACTTTTGTTTTAGAACCTGTCTCATTTGCCCAGTTAGCACGGTTCGTTTGGCATGTGTGAAACCACCAATCGCTCAAGGATCCGCGCCAAATCAATGGCTCCGAGATCGCTTGAATAAGGTGGTCGCGGCTCAATTGAAACTAACTCTTGAGCGGATTGATTGCCGTGAGAAAGCAAACGATCCGAGCCCGGTTATATCAGTGTTTTATGTATATGTAATAGGCATACGGCTTCATAAGGAGAGAAATATGAGTTGGGCGGGAGGTCATTCAACAGACATCCCAAGTCTCCCGGAAGTTTCAGTAGTCTCCCGCAAATGCAGACACTCCACGATGCTCGCAAACAAGTGATAATCTCCCAGTAATCGCACGTCTCCCTCCCGGTCCTCAAATTCATCGTGCACCCTTCTCACCCCTCCCCATCACATCCCTCCTCGCTCTTCAGACACGTTATCACCTTACGTTATCATGCGCACCTTATCAAACTCCACCAAACCTCCCCCTGACAGCTGAACGCGACTCTGCAAAATAAACCGTGAAATTCTGACCAATGTGAGGAGAGTTTACTCACACGTGACTTGTTTTAGCTCTTATGATGCGATTAGAAACTTTGCAGTGTGAAGGTGAACCGCACCAAGAACAAAGAGCAACAATGTAACAATTTTAATGCCTGTTTCAGAACAACCGAATCGATTCACAGGTGTGAAAGCACACATAGGGAACATTCATTTATGTTTTCCCAACATTTATTAAAGCGTAGTGTTGCTGTTGCTGAAGTGATCTATTTTCTTTAAGAGAACGGAGAACGGCTGGCGGGAGGTGCTGGTTGATATTGATCCTGAAAACCCAGGAAAACTGAGATTTGTGGTTTCTCATCGTCCTACCCTGGCCTCCAGCACTCTTATACAGGTGAGGTCTCCCTCCATGAGATCATTTCTTGTATGGTTGATCACATCCAGCAGATGGCATTAAAATCAAATCTATTTGGCCACAGCCAAATCACCCTGCAGCCCAAGACCGGTTACTCACTGAAGCTAACCAGGGCTGAGCCTGGTCACTACCTGAATGGGAGACCACTAGGGAACACTAGGTTGCTGTTGGAAGTGGTGTTAGTGAGGCCAGCAGGGGGCGCTCAACCTGTGGTCAGTGTGAGTCCTAATGCCCCAGTATAGTGAAGGGGACACTACACTGTCAGTGGGCGCCGTCTTTCGGATGAGACGTTAAACCGAGGTCCTGACTCTCTGTGGTCATTAAAAATCCCATGGCACTTCTCGTGAAAGAGCAGGGGTGTAACCCCGGTGTCCTGGCCAAAGTCCCTCTATCAGCCCTTACGATCATGGCCTCCCAATCATCCCCTTCCATCGAATCACTTTCTCTCCACTCCACTAATAGCTGGTGTGTGATTTGCGAGATTTGTGACCCCTGCTCTACAGTCTAAGTCAGGGGTGTCCGAAATCAGTCCTGGAGGGCCGGTGTCCTGCAGAGTTTAGCTTCAATTAGCTTCAACACACCTGCCAGGAAGTTTCTAGTACAGGGATGCTCAAACTCTTCCTGGAGGGCCGGTGTCCTGCAAAGTTTAGTTCCAACCCCAATCAGACACACCTGGGCTAGCTGATCAGGCTCTTACTAGGCTTTCTAGAAACATCCGTGCAGGTGTGTTGAGGCAAGTTGGAGCTAAAATCTGCAGGACATCGGCCCTCCAGGACTGAGTTTGGACACCCCTGTTCTAGTATATCTAGTACGACACAGGTGTCAAACTCCGTTCCAAAAGGGCCGCAGCTCTGCACAGTTTAGTTCCAACCCTGATTAAACACACCTGATCAAACTAATTGAGTCCTTCAGGCTTGTTTGAAACCTACAGGTTAGTGTGTCGGAGCAGGGTTGGAACTAAACTGTGCAGGGCTTCGGCCCTCCAGGAATTGAGTTTGACACCCCTGTAGTAAGAGCTTCATTAACGAGATATAAACTTATCCAGCATAAACTTAACAACATCCAGCATATGTTTTACGCAGCGAATGCCTTTCCAGCCGCAACCCATCACTGGAAAACACCATGTTTTAAGTTGTATTATGAAAATATTTTCCTGTCAATGATGATTTTTAGAAAGATGAAAGCAGACGGCACGTGGAAGTGTGTGCTGAGGGTGGAGTCATCGTTCAGAAGCTGGCCAGTCGGATCGCAGAGGATGGAGGCGCAGCCTTAATTGTAGACTATGGGCATGATGGGACAAAAACTGACACTTTCAGAGTAAGTACCGCATGTAGAATCCCTCTTAGATGTTCTCAATCCGGACCTGTGCTGGTCATTTGAAAGCTAATGTGTTATATTAGGAGTTATCCAACTCAATCATACATTCCCTTTATTGAGTCCCTTTATCAATCTGGGGTCGCCACAGCAGAATGAACCGCCAACTTATCCAGCAAGTTTTTACGCAGTGGATGCCCTTCCAGCCGCAATCTCTGGGAAACATCCACACACACACACTCATACACTACGGACAATTTAGCCTACCCAATTCACCTGTACCGCATGTCTTTGGACTGTAGGGGAGCACCCGGAGGAAACCCACGCAAAGGCAGGGAGAACATGCAAACTCCACACAGAAACGCCAACTGAACCGAGGTTAGAACCAGCGACCATCTAACATTCCACCAACAAACAACACCCCCACCCTTCAATAAAAAAAAAAAAAAACATTTAGTTTTTGTCTGTGCTTAAATTTAATTACTTATTTCATATACATTTTTGGATATTTTATGCAAATACATCCCAGTCAATGTAAAACTGTGAATTCTTCTCAGTTACTTAAGTAAAATTAAGTACTTAAGTAAATTATATTCATATCGAAATGTACACTCACCGGCCACTTTATTAGGTACAGCTTAGTAGTACCAGGTTGGTCCCACGTTTGCCCTCAGAACTGCCTTAATCCTTCATGGCGTAGATTCAACAAGCTACTGGAAATATTCCTCAGAGATTTTGCTCCATATTGACATGACAGCATCACATGGTTGCTGCTGATTTTTTGGCTGCACATCCATGATGCCAATCTCCCGTTCCACCACATCCCAAAGCTGCTCTTTTAGATTGAGATCTGGTGACTGTGGAGGCCATTTGAGTACAGCGAACTCATTGTCATTTTTAAGAAACCAGTCTGAGATGATTCATACTTTACAACCATGCCACGTTCAAAATCACCTTTCCTCCCCACGCCGATGCTCGGTTTGATCTGCAGCAGATCATCTTGACCATGCAAGATGAGTTGCTGCCATGTGATTGGCTGATTAGAAATGTGCATTAACGAGCAGTTGGACAGGTGTACTTCATAAAGAGGCTAGCGAGTGTATGTCAGTTTTTTCCTATGTAGCGCAGCCCTAGTTTTACATGCATTTGAATGTCTCTTGCTGTATTTGACGTCACAAACTATTTCATTTTCATTACCTTCCAATAAAATCCCTACAGAACAGCTTGATTGGAAATTTACTGCATAAAAATAGAAGTTGAGCACAGAGAATACAAGAGAAGGAAACGCATGTTAAGTTTTCATATGCAAAATACAGATATAAAATGTTATCTAGTGTCATTTTAAGCAGGGTTTAGCCATTAATCAGTGTCCAGCTGTTAGTATTAGTGTGGTCAGGATGATTAAACTGTTGTGTTTGCGTTAATTCTGCAAATAATTGGCCTATTTTTAGTTGCTAGATCTGATCATTTATTTTGTGTTTTTCACCATGTTTTGTTGTTACAATTCATTCCTGTGACAGGGTTTTAAAGGCCATCAAATCCATGATGTATTGGAGGCACCCGGCCTGGCAGATTTGACCGCAGATGTGGACTTCAGCTACCTGAGGAAAATGGCAGGTGACCAGGTGATCTGCTTGGGACCCATCACACAAAGATCTTTCTTGAAAAACATGGGCATTGACTCCCGTATGCAGGTGAGAATGACAGCACTACTGCCTTTGAACTTCTAAAAAATGATGACGTGACAGGAACTGATTTCATCCTATGAATTGGCTTAAGTTGATGTCACATGGATGACCTTCCATGATCCAATATCTTCTACTGTGTTCAAGAATGAGGGAAAATCTGATTTGAAAACTGAATAGTATCACTATTTCTATTTTGGGGACTATTCCTTTGTCACCTTCTTTTTTACAGCACATTATACACTAGAGATTTACAGAAATGCACGGTAAAATACACAATATGGGCAATTCTACTCTGCCCAAGTGTAACGGAGGCCAGCTAGTGTGTGCTGTGCAGGTAAACCTCACTCCTCTGACCTCTAAAGGTGCTCTAGCGACAGACGCTAGAGGCCATGGTCTTTAGCCTCCTTGTTAGAGCAACCGACTCCCATGCGGAAGGTCGCTGGTTCGAAATCAGCTCGGAGTGGGTTGGGTGGCGTAGGACCGGTGGGGTTACATTGGTGCCGTGACCCGGATGGGAGTGAGGTTTGGGGGGGTGAGAGTAACGGATGCCAGCTAGTGTGTGCTGTGCAGGCAAACCTCACTCCTCTGACCTCTAAAGGTGCTCTAGCGACAGGCGCTAGAGGCTATGGTCTTTAGCTTGCTTGTTAGAGCAACGGACTCCCATGCGGAAGGTCGCCGGTTCGAAACCAGCTTGGAGCGGGTTGGGTGCCGTGACCCGAATGGGAGTGAGGTTTAGGGGGGTGAGAGTAACGGATTCCAGCTAGTGTGTGCTGTGCAGGTAAACCTCACTCCTCTGACCTCTAAAGGTGCTCTAGCGACAGACGCTAGAGGCCATGGTCTTTAGCCTCCTTGGTAGAGCACCCGACTCCCATGCGATAGGTCGCTGGATCGATACCAGCTCGGAGCAGGTTGGTATCGCAGGACCGGCGGGGTTACACAAGCATATGAAGAGGAATATTATTACATGAATGAGGGAAATCTTACAAACAGCCAATTTTATGGAATTTTTTTAGGCTTATAATATTCAACCAAGTATTTCTGAAGATGCTCAATGAAATAGATTTAATGAAATGATGTGGCAATAAGTAAACCTAAATCTTTATGTACAGAACTATCCATGTAGTGTGTTAAAAAGTGACAGCAGACGCTATTGAATGATATTTGTAAAGTTGTTGAAGAGTTTGGTTTGGTTTTGTCATCCTCTGCTTTAGGTTCTACTGAGCAGTAATGACCCGTCCATCAGAGCACAGCTCATCCACAGCTATGACATGCTGATCAACCCTGAGAAAATGGGTGAGCGGTTCCAGTTTTTCTCTGTGCTCAACACGGCTCGGCTGGCTCAGAGAGAACATATGCAGAAGAGTACAGTGATGCCTGTGGCAGGATTTACTGAGCTGGAGATGCAATGAAAAGATCTTCTGCTACTAATGTGCATGGACTGTACTGATTGTCTGGTTTGTCACAAATTACACAGTAAAACGTTTATATATTATGTTTTATTGTGTGATTCGTCTTCCCTATTTACAGTCAAGTATAGTTTCTTATCAGAAATTATCGCATTTGTCAATTATACAATACAATCGATTACACAAGAGGTTCTCGTTGCTTGTCCTCCGGACCCACCACTCATTTTATACATATTTTCCTGTATAAAACATTTAAATCTGTTTAACTGAAGCCAAAATCAGGTGTTTTTTTAAGTAAGACTGGCCCTGGTGACTCAATGATCATTACAAATACGTGTTTGTTTTACTAAGTCTCAGAGCTGAAATCGAAAGACCCACGCCTCACTGACAGAGGTCCAGAATTTGTCCAATACATGAGCTCATTTGTCCTATTTTAACTGCTATGCCATCATTAATAGTGTAATTAAGCCATCGAAGAAAGCTTTAAGATGTAAATCTGACATTGTTCAGTCACCGGTCACTACTGAGCGACTGTATTGTTGTTAAATAAGGAAAAGATTTTACAAGTAACTGTTATTCTGAATCTTGGACCTTACTCTTGAATTAAAAGATGACCAATAAAAGGTGTGGAGCACTAAAAGTTAATTTTAAAGCATTTTAAAGTTATTTTTCATACTAAATTAGGCTATTGTAGTTATCTGGGATTTTTCAAATTTAGATGCAAGACAGGATGGATCCATGCTTTCATGTAGTTGACTCCAAATTCTGACTCTGAATGTTGCAGTTGAAATGGAGACTCATCAGAGCAGGCAACGTTTCTCCAATCTTCTGTTGTCCTGTTTTGGTGAGTCTGTGTGAATTGTAGCCTCAGTTTCCTTTTCTTAGCTGACAGGAGCGGCACCCGGTGTGGTCTTCTGCTGCTGTAGCCCATCCGCCTCAAGGTTGGACGTGTTGTGTGTTCAGAGATGCTCTTCTGCAGACCTTGGTTGTAACCATAGACTGTAAAATATATGGATGTAGTATCCGTGACGTCACCCATAGGTTTCTGAAGAGCGCAAAAGAAGCCACAAGTAGGCGCGGCCAACCGTCGCCATTTTGGTCACGCGTCATCACACCCACGGCGGGACACCAAACAAGGGCAAAGAGGCGGAGAGTGAGCGGAGCTACAGACACCTGCTAGCATTTAGCCTGGACCTGGTTCAGACACACTTTACTTTGGGAGAAATGCTTAATACTTAATTACCTGTGACTCGTTTGTGTTCTGACCACTTGTGCTTGGTTGTACACTATATCAATAAAGTGTTTAGACTTGTAAAAACACTGCTGTAATACATTGAGCAACTAAACATTGTTCTTATGACGTTTTTCAACAGGAGGAAAACGCAAATTACTTCCAAACACTTCAGATATAGTCTGTGTTAGTTAATGTAAGACTATTGATGAACTCCAGCATAACACTGCATGACAACACTTCAGATGACTGTGCTAGAGCCTACAGCTAATCAATCTGACAGATTCTGCAGTGCATTACAGCTCTAAATATAAATATAAACGATAAATGATCTTAAATAAAACAAATACATGTATAGAGATGGTGTATAAGTATATAACTTTACTCACATGGGAAACGGAGGCCACGTGAATGGTTTGTGAGCACAATTAAGTGCCCTCAGCATGCCATGCCATCTGATAATTGTAGGAAACAAGTCCAAAAGGCAGTTGACTGTGTAAAGCCACATGAAACAACACAGAAATAGATAAATATGGCGAGTTCAGTGGCTAATCTGCAGGATTCAGCTGAGGTGACGTGACGGCGACCAGCGAGACCTAGCTGTCACTCAAGTGGCCACGCCCTTAATTATGCAAACTTAATATAACTTAATATAAAGGAAACGGATGAGTTATAAAAAAATTCACCCCCTCACAGTTGTCATGAAGGGTAATATTAGCTGTATTAACCAAAATCTTTTTTTGTACCAGGCTGTAAACACCTTTTTTTCTGCTGTAAAGTTGGCCATTCTAACAGTGGGCTCAATTGAAATTTGCTCTGTTTTGGAGCCAGGATTGGCCAGGACTAGCGGAATTTCGGATGAATATCAGTTTTAGTTACTTCCGTATTGGCTTCCTGAGGGAGAGCGGGAGGTTGCCGCTTGGTTGTAACGAGTGCTTATTTGAGGTACTGTTGCCTTTCTATCAGCTGGAACCAGTCTGGCCATTCTCCTCTGAACCAGTAACTAAAGCAGTATGTGCTAACGCTTGAATAGGCTTGTCACACACTCAAGTATGTATTATTATTTAAAGTATAATAAGCAGGATAACTGGGATGTAGCCGTTTTCATAACTGGTCCTTTTTCTGTGACGCTATCTGAGTGATTCAGCACTGCTGGATCTAAATAGACTAAACAATGTAATAAAAAATAAACCACACCAAATGTTTTAAAATAAACATTTTCAAACATTTTATAATGTGAGATTAAGCATTTTCCAAAGCATGTACAAACCCCTGGATATTATAAAACACTGAAAATGTATAAAACAGCCAATATTGACTAAACCACTCAAAGCAAAGCAGTTCCTCCTCTCCTGTACATCACTGCGACTTTCAATGCATCCATGAAGCAGATCAAGAAGTCTGGTCCACCAATCTGGCGCGAGTATAAACAGACATCTTTATTCTACCTTCTCGTTTTCTTGACACTCTTATGCTTTCTGGCCATTCCAAACTTGTTCTTGTTGAAATTTGCCTTTCTCCGCCGGAGAGTTTTGACATCTCTACCACAGATCCAGTCATTGCGTTGAGCTTCCCACTTCAGCTGCTTAACACCTGGATTGAAGAGACAGAGAAATTGAGGAAAAACACAAAAAGAGAAAGCAGCAGTTTCAAAAGAGATCAGTTTAACCATGCTAGTATTCATCTCTAATTGCTGTGCATGAAGTAATTTTTCGTTTGGTTCTTCATCAGTACTCACCAGCTTTGTCTGCATTGGACATTGCATTCATGCCACTGTTATCAAACTTGAGACCTGCGTTTTCATCCAACAGACAGCCAAACTGTTTAGAAAGACAAATATTGATCAGCGGTTCATTCAAACAAGAGTCATTTCAATCTTCTCAAAGACACTGAAATGTTTACAACTTAATACTAATTAAGTGTTGTCAGGATACTGGAATTCGGTACCAATCGGTAGTGAAATTTTAAAATTGTCCATTTCAAGCTAACATGTTGAGCACTGTTTGATTTGCCATTGTGTTCACATGCTCAACAGAAATGACTGTGATTGGCCGTGAAGGTCATCAGTTCACATAACTCGCCACTGTTTACTGAGTGTAAACACAGATACAGGGACACTGGAGTGTTTCAAAGTCATGTTGATGAATCAATCCGCTGATGAATCACGGCTTTAAAATCCTTTATCTGTGGTTAAACTCAGTTAACATAGAAGTCATGTCTATAGTTGAAATCAAATACAAGGCTTGTCATAAAAATTCAATTTGCCTGCGACTATTTGTCAATTGTGTATAAATAGAGTCTTAGAGAAGGTAGCATTTAAAGGCTTAAAAGCACAAACTGTTTCTCGATTCTGTTCAGTTCCTCTTAACTGATTGTATGGTGTGAGCATGTCTTTTTTTGTAACCTGGTAAAAACCAGTACAGGGAAGTGATGGCAACATCAAATGTCTTGGAAGTAGACATTTACGTGGGTACAACGCAACAATTTGCTCATTATAACTTTATTATCATTTTAAAAATATTTAATTTCTAGATTCAAACACATTTTTGACAATATTTAAACATAAGAAATAGCTATTGACTTTAACTTTTTTTTTTTTTTTTTTTGGTGGGGTCAGTGAAAATATTGGCAGGGCAAGTAAAAATCTAAACTGCTGGCCAAATCTGGCCAGTAGAAAAAATCTTTAGCGTTGAACCCTGAAATAACTTCAATACCCCGCCACAATTGTGTGTATCTTGCTCTACTTGAAGTAACTGATTCAAATTTCTGAAAATAGTGGACAGAAATACACAAACACACAAAATAAAATGGGTACAGACTAGTTTTGAACTGTGATAGTGTTCCCAAAAACAGCTCATTTAAAGGCAAATGCTGATCGCATAAAACACTGATCTTTTTAGTTCACCGATTAAAACAATCTACTCGTGACATTTTTGAAACCATTTACCTCTTCAGCTGATGCAAACACTGCTTGGTCCTTCATTTTTCTTTTCTTTTTCTTCTCTCCATGTTGATCGCCTTAAGAAAGAAAAGTTCACAGACATCAAGGTCCGGTTAGAAGTGCACATTTGAATCGGAATCTACTGAAATACCCTGTACTAACTGCAGGGCTTTACACAATTGCTCATGCAGAGACCTCTGCTGAATTCATTTGATCTGAAATGTTTGTGGTCTTGGGCGAAGCAGTGGCGCAGTGCTGTCGCCTCACAGCAAGAAGGTCTCTGGTTCAAGCCTCAGCTCAGTTGGCGTTTCCGTGTGGAGTTTGCTTGTTCTCCCTGCGTTCGCGTGGGTTTCCTCCGGATGCTCCGGTTTTCCCCACAGTCCAAAGACATGCGGTACAGGTGAATTGGGTAGGCTAAATTGTCCGTAGTGTATGAGTGTGTGTGTGAGTGGATGTTTCCCAGAGATGGGTTGCGGCTGGAAGGGCATCCGCTGCGTAAAAGCTTGCTTGATAAGTTGGCGGTTCATTCCGCTGTGGCGACCCCGGATTAATAAAGGGACTAAGCTGACAAGAAAATGAATGAATGTGCACTGAAAAGGGTGAACAAACATGAAACCTTCATCCACCACAGGACACTGTCAGTGGACCCAAACAATCCCTGTTTAAACTGATATTGAAACTTGCAAAGTTGACACACCTGCTTCAGCATCATCTTCTGCGTCCATGAACTCTCCAGCTTCGTCCTCACATTCATCTTCAAAGTCTTCCATGCTGCCCAGAGAGACCTCTTCATCATCAAGATCGTCATCATCATCATCATCAGAATTTTCTTCTTGATCTTTACCTTTCCTCGACTTAGCCATCACACTGCTGCAAAAAAAATAAAAAATAAACCAACGGGGGCATTTCAGCCGTTTGTAAATGTAAATTAGCCCGGGATAAGAATCCAACTGAACTGATTAACTGACTAGTCAGGAGCTTATAGGGTACAGTGTGTGTGAAAATCTCCAGAGGAGTGTTAAGGCCAGCACATTCACCTGCCTTACTCTGAATCTGTATGTAATTTACATATAAAAACTTGGAAATTTGGAAAGGCAAATTAGGTAAAATTTGGTTTTCATTTTTCAAGCTAAACTTTGCACATATTATAGAGAACTTAAATGCATTGACGTTTTACTCATTGAACTGCCGTTTTGCAAAATACATTTTGAAATGAGCTTCGTCACTCTTAAGGCTGATTTATACTTCTGCGTCAAACGTCGGCGTATGCTACGTCGCTGACGTATAGCCCTTCGCCGTGGCTGACGTGCACCTATCAAAAAATGTAACTACACGTCACAACGACGCGTAGCGTTAGCTTTGTGATTGGTGGGCTTGGTAACGCTGAGGAGTCTGGGCGGGACCGAGAGCCGCGTGAATGTTGCGAGCCCAATGGAGCGATTGTTTACAAGTGTGGAGTCCCGTGAAGGAGCTCCGGATGGAAAGTTTTGTTTTGTGTTTACCTCATAGTTGCAGTTGTTGCACGTCCGCCGGTTCCTGCCTCAAAATGAGCGAGTTTGAGTCACTTGTACATCCCGGAAGTGTTCAGGAAAACATAACAACAGCGAAGAAACTCGACACAGAGGAACATTTACACCTCACTACCAACTAGTGTTTCGGAAGTGTTAATGCAGACCAACAGAGACAGTGCGCAGAAGTATAAATGCACAGCCACGCGCGTTGCATGCGCCGTGGGTCACGCCGGTCACTTGACGCAGAAGTATAAACCAGGCTTTATGCATTCATAGGTAGTGTCAAGGTTGTAGTGAAAAAAAGAAAAAGTCCCAGGTGGCAGATACTGTACACTGCAAATTTTAGATAGATTTAACTACCTTAGAGTTCAAATTAACACTCCCTCAGTGTTTATATGGGAACCACTATAAAAGTGTTAAAATAACACTTTTGAAAGAGTTAACATCAACACTGAGAGAGTGTTAATTAGCAAACTCTTATAGTAAAAAATATATGCTAAATTTACGGAAAAATACCAGCATCTGTGGTTGCCAGAATTTTATAGAACTGTTTAAATTTACGGAAAATAACCTTATTTCTTTACTGATGCAATGTTCAGTTTACAACATCATAGCTTAGTGCACAAAAATGTAAAGTCATTGAATGCATTAATGTGTTCATGTGTGATTACAATTAACAGACTTTCACTGCATTAGTAACTACACAGTTTCACAAAAGAAGATGCAGCACAACATCAGATATGCTCAGTTCATCTTGGACTTGAACACAGACGCTACTATCCTCCACAATGGTGACACAAAAAAAAGTTTGGCTGTTTTTTTTTCCCTTTCTTGATTTTACGGAAAAATAACGGCAGCTGTGGTTGCCAATAATCTACTGTTTTTAACAATTTTGAATTTATGAATGTAAACTACAGAATATTTCTGATAAAAACACATTCCACAGTCTGTATTTTTCATTGAACACAGTGGGAAATCCTCTGTATCATGCCATGCAGCACAGGAAAAACGCCAATAGTGGAGTAAACTGCATTTGCAATTGCGTAATCTACATTGAACATACCTCGCAAAGTCCAAGTCATCATCCTTGAAATCGGTGAAAAAGCTGTCTCCTTCATACGTATCTGATAAGACAAAATGTGGGTGAGTTTTTTCAACACAAGTTAAATAGAAAGGTACAAAGACTGTGTTGATCGTTGGGCCTACCAAGCATCCTCTCAAATTCATCATCATCAACATCCTCCACACTTTCGTTGTCCTCATTTCGTTTAGTCTTTTTCCATCGCTTCTCCTCATCTCGCTTCTTAAAGTACCTGAGTGACAAACACAAACACACTTTAGCAGCTTAACATTATTTTCATTCACTGCTGAACATGATTGGTTGAAGCTTCAACTAACCTGTAGAAGAACACCTCATCCACAGGTATCTGACTCTCCTCTTTGGCTAGATATTCTTCACTGTTAACTGCATAAAAGATAATTCATCCTCATGACCCATTACAAAACTGTTTTGTTTATGTTACATGGCTGTATGTCATGTAATATTTAATCTCCTCCAAATTAAATGCACTTTAGAAACGTTAGGAATAGTTTAACATTACATTTGGTAAACATTACAGCTCCATAGTAGAAGCATTGTAGTATGTATTAGTCTATTCCATTAGTCCAGGGGAGGCCAATCCTGTTCCTGGAGCGCCACCTTCCTGCAGATTTAAGTTGCAACCCATATCAAACAAACCTGAACCAATTAATTAGGACCTGAACACCATGTGATAATTACAGGCAGGTGTGTTTGATATGGGTTGCAACTGAAATCTGCAGCAACAGGGTTGGTCACCCCTGTATTAGTATTTCTTTTTAGCATTGATATTGCAATGTGATCCTTCACAATAGTCACATCGCAGGATATGGATTTTCACGATAGTCAATCCATCATTACACAATAACTTGCCTAATTACCCTAACCTGCCTAGTTAAACTAATTAACCTAGTTAAGCCTTTAAATGTCACTTTAAGCTGTATAGAAGTGTCTTGAAGAATATCTGGTAAAACATTATTTACTGTCATCATGACAGAGATGAAAAAAAATCAGTTATTAGAGATGAGTTATTAACACTATTGTGTTTAGAAATGTGTTTAATAAATCTGCTCTCCGTTAAACAGAAATTGGGAAAAAATAAACAAGCGGTCTAATAATTCAGGGGGGCTAATAAATCTGACTTTAACTGTACAACAACAAAGCACAAAATTGTTTCAAATATATTTTAAATTGTGACGACTGATGTTTTAATTCTCCTGGGTGCACACGCTGCAGATTCAGGGTTCTTACACCGTTTCCAACTTTAAATTCCAGCACTTTTCAAGCTGCATTTGTATGCTTTTCCAGCACCTAATAACCACGGTTAATTGCATTTATACATGTTGTATGTACTTTTTTACATTTAAATACATTGTGCTACTTCAAAAACCACACAATATGACATTTCAACTTGAATTGTTGCGTACTTTAGAGCATAGATTTATTGGGATAAGTGATTAAAAATAAATAAAAAAATGTTCAGTTATTGGATGAAGCATGTTTTTAAGTTTGGCCTCATTCCACCTAAAGTTGATATCTCAAGAAATGAGCTTACAGTCAGATTTTGTTTGGGTGTAGTACCAAACTTTCATGACCAGTCATTATTTTTTTACAGTCATTGGTTTGGCGTTTCAGGTGCAAAGATGCATTCTGGATGAATGTCTCCTAAATACGTATGAAGCTAATAGTGCCAAAACTATCTGAATTTGAATTGTTAATTTGAATTCTTAAAAACTTAAAACTCTATTTTTACATACCCAATATCTGCAGTCTTTGAATTCAGAACCAAAAAAATCAGAAGTTTAAAAATGTCTATAAAAATCTGACTTAAAAAATTAAGTTTTCAGATGTTCAATAATCAAGTTAAGAAATACAAATTCAAAACTTTTCTAATAGGACATAATCAATATTATTGTCTTACAGTTGTTATAATTCAATTGAACACAATTCAAATTCAGATTGTTTTGGCTTATTATTAGCTCCATAAATACTCGCATGCGGTAATCATTTTGCCATGAAAACTGGTTGCACGACAACAATTTATGCATAAGCACATATGCTTCCAAATATGTTTCGAGGTCACATACAGTTGAAGTCAGAATTATTAGCCCTCTTTTGATTTTTTTTCTTTTTTAAATATTTCCCAAATGTTTAACAGAGAGATGAAATTTTCACAGTATGTCTGATAATATTTTCTCTTCTGGAGAAAGTCTTATTTGTTTTATTTTGGCAAGAATAAAAGCAGTTCATAATTTTTTAAAAACCATTTTTGGGACAAAATCATGAGCCCCTTTAAGCTATATATTTTTATTGATAATCTACAGAGCAAACCATCGTTATACAATAACTTGCCTAATTTTCCTAACCTGCCTAGTTAAACTTATTAACCTAGTTAAGCCTTTAAATGTCATTTTAAGCTGTATAGAAGTGTCTTGAAAAATATCAAGCTAAATATTATTTACTGTCATCATGGCAAAGATAAAATAAATCAGTTTTTAGAAAGAAGTTTTTAAAACTATTATGCTTAGAAATGTGCTGAAACAATCTTCCCTCCATTAAACAGAAATTGGGGAAAAAAATAAACAGGGGCGCTAATAATTCAGGGGGGCTAATAATTCTGACTTCAACTGCAGATAAAATCGTGCGCATAAGCAACCAAAACGGTCACAATTTCGAGCCCTTTTAATTCAAACTCAAGCAGGTTCAAGGACTTTGTTCAAAATCCAAGCACTTTTCTAACCTGGAAAACACTATATTAAAAATCAAGCATTTTCCAGGATTTCCAGCACCCGTAAAAACCCTGCAGATTAGATGAACATTATAATATAAAAATATGAACTTATTGATTATTGGTATCTATATAACAATCTGCCATGAGATGGACCTAATTATAACTATCTGTTCAAATTTTTCATATCCTGCATCCCTATAGAAACTAAACGCACAACACAATGCAACAAAGACTTACCAGGTAATGGCTGCACATTACCGAATGTCCTCCTGCACTTAGGCTGCATCACAATAGCATCTGTGTTTTCTAGAATGCAAAAAATACATTTATACAAACAGTTTCAAGACCAAAACTGTGATATTGTAGAGCTTACTTACGCTTTCCCTTGGCTTGCTTTGGATTCCTAAAAACAAAGCGATCCAAGAATCGCATAAGTGTAAAGTCCTGAAGTGGATCCCCGGTGTACACTATGAACTCTCCCTGATGGTTGAAAAAAAGGCAACATAACTTGTCAAGACTAACTTTGATGCTGGATTGGGAGAGCTGGGCCAATAGTTTAAAAGCGAAAACTATTGCATAAATGACAAATAGACAAATGTTGGCCTTCCTTAAATGGTAGCACTTTAATTTTAACTACATGCTGACTTCAACCCAGAGAAAGCAGTTACCTGCAATATGGTCTTAGCAAAAAGAGCCACGGAGGGATGGAAATGATGAGACAGCTGAAAGAAAGAGCATGACATCAGAGAAAAGATCTTGGGCAGAATGAGAATATTAGAAAAATATCATGTGTCTTGGTACCTTCTGAAGTTCCCAGAGGGCTGTGTGATCAGCCCCACAGTATAAAGGGTTTCTGTTCATGGGATCATAGATTGCCTTATTCACACCACCTAAGAACAAGAGAAGTTTGTAACTTACAGAAATGATTATTAATTGATTAATAAACATTATTTGAATTTGATTTTGTTGAATGGGATAGCCCCTTGAGATTAATCATCTCATTTTCGAGGGGGTCCCTAAAAAGTTCATAAATCAAACAGAGTACAACACATCATAAAGTACATACACTTGACAAGACAATCAAACAAGCAGCACACTCCACCTGAAACACTTCCCATAATCTGAAGCCTAAATAAGCGAAAACATATAATCAAGTATACAAACAATTTGATATACAAATAAATAATAAACATTTAATTTAATTTGGAGCCAATATTAATAACATTGGCAAGTTGTTTCCAAAAACATAAATAAATTAGCCCTGAAAAGACTAAATGATTTAATTGATCTAAAAAAGGAGGGGAGATTGTTCCAGTCGGAAGGAGCTTGATATCGAAAGGATCTACGGCCACTTTCTGTATAAATTCTGGGAACAAAAAAATAATTCTGTTGCACATGACGAAGCGAATATGATGATGTAAATGGAACAAAAAACTGCTTTAAATAAGAAGGGAAACTAAAATAAACACATTTAAAAAGAAACAAATACCAATGATACTGTCTGCGGTACTTAAGCCTGGTTTATACTTCTGCGTCAAGTGACCGGCGTAACCCACGGCGCATGCAACCCGCGTGGCTGTGCATTTATACTTCTGCGCGTTGTCTCTGTTGGTCTGCATTAACACTTCCGAAACGCTAGTGGGCAGTGAGGTGTAAATGTTCCTCTGTGTCGAGTTTCTTCTTTGCTGTTTTGCTTTTCCTGAACACTTCCTGGATGTACAAGTGGCTCAAACTCGCTCATTTTGAGGCAGGAACCGGCGGACGTGCAACAACTTTAACTATGAGGTAAACACAAAACAAAACTTTCCATCAGGAGCTCCTTCACGGGACTCCACACTTAAAAACAATCGCTCCATTGGGCTCGCGTCCAGCTCGCGTCATTCGCGTGGCTCTCTGTCCCGCCCAGACTCGTCAGCGATACCAAGCCGACCAATCACAGAGCTTGCGCTACGCGTCGTTGCGACGTGTAGTTACAATTTTTGAGATTTTCAGCGACAGCCACGGCGAAGGGCTATGCGTCAGCTCCGTAGCATACGCCGGCGTTTGACGCAGAAGTATAAATCAGCCTTTAGGCTGAAGCAAACCAAGTGTTTCGTATAAAATGCAATGATGGGTTCTGTAAGGACATCTTAAAACAAATAATGTGAAAAATTATTATCAAATAACGCCACAAACTTACACACAACATAAATAAATCTTTTTAAATAACAATGAATTTCTCTTTTTATTATTATTATTTAAGGGTTGTTTACCCAACAATGACAATTCTGCCATCATTTACTCATTCTCCACATTTCAAACCTGTTTGAGTTTCTTTCTTCTATTGAACACAACGATATCGGGAATGTTACAAAATAAGCTGCCATAATATTTTGTTCCATCGATGTCAACGGCTGCTGGTTTCTAACATTCTTCAGAATGTCTTGCCGCTTCTGGACACTGTTAACATAGGGCCTCCTTTTGGCACAAAACCGTTTTAACTGGCAAACAATGTAGCCTAGTTGAGAGCAAGCATCAGTTTTTACTGAGATTGTGTCTGTCATATATAGCTCTTATGAAGATTTAAACAGATGCGCTTGCAGTGATGCTTAGTTTTGATGAGGCGCCTTTATTTTGAGAATTTTTACATTTCTCACGTATTTGTTGGCAAACAGCCAATTCTCAGCCCATATTTGCTCCTAAAGGACTAAACCTTTTTTTGGATGCTGCTTTTGTACCAAACCATAATAATTAATATCATCGGTTTCAGGTTTCCCGAATCGTTTGAGAAGTGTGAGTGCTCTGAATCAGGCTCAGGCACGGTTCACTTGACCGGTTTGAAGAGGTGTGTCAGAGCACGGTTCACTTGGGCTTTGGCGCGGTACGCTTGTAGTGTGAGTGCAGAGCGTGGCTGAGCCCGAAAATGAAGACGAGACGTGACTTTTAAGGGACTGTTTCATATGGATTTATCATACATTCTTACTGTTTAATGAACGCAAATGTCGTAGATTATTAAGGACGCAAACCCCTCACTGCACGACAGCTGCACCTTCAGCAAACCTCCTAATTCCTGCAGCACGAGGACTTTATTTATGAGCGTCAAAAGTGGCTGATCTATTCGGCGAAATATTTTACTACGTGTCACTGCATCCCAAACGACTAAAATGATATAACTAAAGAAATTTCCACTGTGCTGAGTGAGTGCTGACCCAAAAATGGTATGGTGCAGTTTTGTATGTGGGAGGCCACCCCTTTTGCATACAGTTTGCATTTTTGTTTGTCTACAATGAAACGCAACACTGGAGTTTTTTTTATCTAAAACATTTCTGCAGAGTTCTCAAAAGAGTCAAATATCATCTGTTTTAAATTGAAAATGTACTGGTGTAAACATGGCAGTGGACGGCAGGAGTAGTTTGACTAGCTAAACTAACATGAAAATGCAAAAGAAGCATATACTGTTGGGTCATGCACACTTTGACAATAAGTCAAAGTAATTATCAAGGGAGTGCAGTAGGTTTACCTTCCAAATTTTGCTGATGTACCCATGATGCAGTGGGCTTCACATGACAATGTTTTGTAAATGGTTTTTCTTTGTCTTTTTCATCATTCACACGAGTTTCCGCAGCAGTGTCGTTATCATCTAGATCCTCTTCGAGGTCTTGATAGAACTCTTCCTCTTCTTCCTACAGAAGGATTATTGATGAGCAGTATGAAACTAAACCATCAGTGCTGCACAATGCAAAGGCAAGGAGACACCTTTTTAAGAGAGACTTGAGCTTATTGCTACACAAACTGACATCCTGTCCACTAATATCTATTGTGCTATCAGGGTGGGTTATAGTCAGAGTATGCAACACAAGTCATACAACCCCTCCTCTTTTCTGATTTTATTCTGGTGTGACCAAATGAAGTCCATTTGACATTTAAGAAGCGACATGACTGTATACAGGAGCTGTACCATGAAGCCAAATTAGCTGGCTTGTGAGATAAGTTTCATACAAGTTTTCACTAATCTTGGATTTTAAATAACATGAAGGCAATTCGAATATAAACACTCTTTATTTAAATGGTGTTTTGGAGAAGCTGAACTAAGTAACCTTCATGGTACCTAAAATCCAGAATTGGTGCTTCAAGGATAAAGGCCCATGGTCTTCAATGAACATCTCTCTGGTTCTTAAAGGTGCTGTAAGTTATTGACTCTAATAAAGCATAAAAACACTATAATATGTTTGCAGATATTTAAGAAACATGCCAAGTGAACATTCTTGTTTATCTGAAAAGCAATGCTGCAGTCAGATATTCTGCTTTGAAACGTGCCGGAAAGTCTGTCTTTGGTTTGGTCCATATAACCTGCCCAATGCCAGTTTAGCCAATTATATATCAGCACCCCGGGTTGCCTTGGTGGAGTATTTGATTTATTTAGTCATGAAGGCTCTCAAAGCATGCGAAGACTGAAAAAAGCACATGAGGTGTACCTGAAGTGATCATTGTCAGTTTTCTGTTGATCAGCTGTTAGAAATAAAAGCCGTTTCTAAAATAATAAACTTCAGGTGTTTGTTAGGACAAAAAAAATATATTATTTTATATTATATATGAAAAATATTCCTTCTATTGTTTATATCAGCCTTTGTTGGTGCTGTCAATCTGTCAACCTGGGGTCCGTTCTTCGTACGTGGATTACTCAATTAGCTGGATTTGGTTATTGACTATTTGACACGATCCAGGATCGTTTCGTTCTTCAAAACTGATCTGAGAGTTGTTGCCATAGCAACAGTTCTGGTAGATCAAACCTGGTCGGGAGCAGGTTCAATTCATATAAACAAGATTAGATTGGGTCAGTTCAATCAAAGAAAATACTGAAAGTATGTACCGAAATCTGATATTTTCTTACAGTAGTAGTTATATACACTTGGGAAAATAGTAACTTTTTAACTATATATATATATATATATATATATATATATATATATATATATATATATATATATATATATATATATATATATATATATATATATATGTATTATAGTTCCTAAAAATTTGGGTCGCGGCTTGATGAACACGTAAAAATGTGGGTCCCATGGCTAAACCAGTTGAGAACCCCTGTCTTAGATCATTTAAGCAAGGTATGAAGAACGGACCCCTGCTCTTGTGTGTTTCGAACCAGGAGTGCAATACCTAGTTCAACCACTGGGGGTCAAATGTACATACAGCACCTTCAACAGTAATGTCACTAAATTGGTGTCATAGACAACTTTGTGGCGATCAGGACATGGTTTTAATGCTATCTTGCAAACTGTGATTGTTTCTAGTAAAACTAAAAAAGTAATTCAAAGATGCCAAACTTGTGTTACTGTTGTATGCTAATGTTATTGTTCTGAAAAGTCAAGTCACCCACTTTTTCCAGTGTTATTACAGAAGACACAGGTAATCAGACTACATAAACAGCCGGCTACAAGTGCATGTGGAGACTTACCCCCTGTTCTTGTAGTAGCAGCTTGAGGCCTGGCTTGTCCTTCATCACTTCCGACACAAGGAAAAGTGCACCGCATACAAATTCAGGAGTCTGCTCACAGCTGACCTGAAGAAGCCTTTTCACAAATGCCTTCACACGCCTGAGAACTATGTCAGCCTTTAGAGATTTATACAAGAGGTTGAGAAACATACTCTTTCTTGAGCTTGAAAATAATCCTGGGTCCAACAATTTCCTGAGGAAAACAAAGGTTGTACAAAAAGATTACAATCCTATATTGACATTGCAATCTGTGCACCTTTACTAGTGACATCCATATAACAGGCTCTCTGTAGATTTTATTAAAAGTACCATATACTGCATCCATTCAATAAGTTAGATTTCTCTCTGATGTCTAAACAGTAGGTATGTGGCTTAGGCAAGTTCTAAAATTCTCCAGAATTCTGATATTTTAGCATTTTGTCTTAGTAGCACAAGTCCAAACATGCTTCAAACCAACAACCAACTTCCAAACTACGGTCGTACCTAAAAAACACATACTTTCTCCTTTAGAGCGGCTGCTGTAAATGGTGTGGCAGTAATGGTCATATTACAGTCTCACCTACAGCGAAAGTATTGAGCTACTGAAACACTTTCAATACTTTATATATTTTTTGCTAATGGCATCTTAAAGACGACTCTCATATGGAGAATGAAGTCACATCAATTGCTCAAGAGCAATTTTTTTGTGAGAGTAAAATTCTTAATGATTTTTAAGGGTCAGGGGCCTCATGTATCAACACTGCGTACGCACAAAAACTTTGCGTACGCCAGGTTTCACGCTCCGAATCGCTCACGTTTGGATTTACTAACGATGAAATGAACGTGGGAATGTGTGCAGCTCCACGCCAACTTCATGCCTGGCGTACGCACATTTCTTGTGCGTGTCTGTTTTATTTCCATTGGCGACTCCTAAAGGCAGTTGTGTTAAATTGCACTCTACAAAGTGTCTTTGAGCCATGTGATGGCAGCTGTATGAAATGGGTTTATCCACATGTCTAGCACGTATATAAGGTTTCCATACCATGCAGTTGACCAGCCAAACATTAAAGCACAATTCGCAGCGATCGCCGTTTTTCCCAATGTAATCAGAGCGATCTACTGCAAGCACATTGATATAAAGACACTATCTGAAGATGAATTTGCATGCGTGAATCAGAAACATTTCCATTCAATAAATGTGCAAGTAAAATATGATGCACAGACTTATTAATGATTCCTACTTGTCTTCCTCGTGATGAAGAGTATAGGCAAAATCTGATATGCAGCGGGGAAAAAAAAGAAAAAAGAAATGAAAAAAAAAGAAAAAAAAAGACTTTGTCAAGACGCTGGATTCGAACCAAGTTCATGCTTGAACTTGTCAAAACATGTAATCGTACGTTTTACGAGCTACACCACTCACGCACTTAAAGACGCTGCAAAATTTTACACCTATAAATCGCACTATTTCTTTTTTAATCCACTCAGTGCGATGTTCAGACTTAACTGTGTTAACCGCATCAGCTAAACTCTCCCACTCTATTTTTTTCTTTTGTTGTTAATTTCGGGGGACAAACTTGCAAATATCACCGTTTTTCTCCGCTCTACCTCCGAAAGCAGCACCTCCAATTCACATTCTGTTCAAAGATTCTCTTTTTTTCTTGCTTTTGCCATTGCTTTTTTGTTGGGTTTTGCCAAAGTAAAGTCATTAGCATATTCATACGGGGGAGGAGGCAGGGAGGGGTTTTGCGCTCGTGCATGTTGCGCTCAGTTTCACATTCATTCGGATGTACAAAAGAATATGCGTGTGATTCGGTGATGCAGTGTTTCATACATCTGAATTTTTTACTGCGTACGCACATTTATGTTTTCTTTGCATACATGTATTTCTTTGGTTGTCAAGTGCGCCTTTAAAGATATGTTTTCTGAGATAAAATGACGATGTATATTGTGATGTATATTAGGGCTGTAACGATACGTGATATGAAAACGAAATCGCGACACTCTACGATCCGGTGTCACGGTGTGATAAGGGAGAATCGCGACATACTTCCAATAACGTCACGCCTGCCTACAAAAGTTGAGCTAGTTGAAGAAGAACGTGAGGAAACATTTTTTTTTTTTTTTTTTTTGCTCGACATTACGAGCACTGCGTTTAGCCAGGAGAGCTCGCACGGAACTCTTAGTAAGGGACCATCTGAATTTGTCAGGAATATCAAAAACCAACTTAACCCCCGCTTGACAACCGACAATGGCAGAAACATTGCCAATGCTGTCGAACGATGCTTTGCTCACACTGTTAATGTGGCTGTGCAGAGAGGGATGGGCGTTCACCAGATGTCCCGACTCCTCGGCAGAGTAAGGAAAGTTGTCACGTTTTTTCACTGCAATGTTGACATGACGGTGTTTCTGAAGCAGAATTTTCAACTCTTAAATCCAACGAGTTTGGTTTTCTTAAGAGAAATAAGTTGTTTATTTGTTTAATGTTTACTTGATTTGTGGTTTGCAGCACAGGCATTAAGCCTCAGTTACCTCAGTGTGAAACAGTAGCCATTTAATTTACTTTTTCTATGCAAGAGAACTTGATTGAAAAAGAATTTTCAACATGCTTGAATCATCTCCACAATGAAGTTTAGTTCTGTTTGGTTTTTCAACAGTTATTTTGTTACAAAGGAAACAGAAGTGTTATAGCTTTGGCTATTTATTTATTTTATATATGGCTATTTATATTGTTAATAATTTGCATAGCTAATATTGTTCTTTGATGTTCAGTTTATAAAGATTTTTCATATTTTATTTAATAAGAAAATATTGTTATAAATTTTTTTTCCTACCCCCACGACAAAAAAAAAAAAAAACGTGATACGAACCGAATCATGGGTCAAAAATCGTGATAAGAACCGAATCGTGGGTTTGGTGTATCCTTACAGCCCTAATGTATATTAAGGGGTGTCACGATCCTCCAAATCCTCAATTCGATTACATTTTCGATTCTAAAGTCACGATTCGATTTTCGATTATGAATAATTAATTAATTAATAACGAATTAATTATTAGTAGCCTACCGTTTAAACTACCTGACTTGCATGGTCTTTGTTTTACCCATAAACAAATCATACAGTAAATGAATAAAGGCAAGATACACACATAATTACCACCTGTCAATCACTTTTTTCTGCAGGACTGGTGAATAGGCAGTGATCTGTGTCGTTATAATGACGTCGGTAAAAAAGGTGCACAACCAACAGAAACCAGCCAACAGTATCTGAGGTGTTCGCTAAAATGACTAAGTATTTGTGTGAAAGTAAAAGATGAAAGCAGTCTACTGACCCGCTGACTGCCTTAACCCGCTGTCTCAAGCGCATGACAATGCGTGTGCGTCTGTGTGTGAATGAGTGTGTGGGGTCACGTGATGTGCGTTTTCAGCGGTAGTGAGGAAGGAGGGCTGCTCAGAAATGCTGCACGCCAGTGTGGATCGTTGTCGTTCTAAAATGCCATTTAAAAACAAAGACAGTGTAAACAGGGCCTGAGTGTGTATTTTTCGCGAACGGATTCGCAACGGGTGCGGGGCGGAGGATCGCAATGCGCCTATCGTCTATCATCCCAACCGTAATACGTACATAGCAGAGCTTGCAAACTGTGTTTTTTTTTTTTTGTCGACAACACGAACGTTGTCAACATAACTCACTGGAAATCCAAAATGCTTCCATACCGGCGACTTCATTAAAAGAGGAGAGGATTTAAGCTCTGTCGACGGGTCTCCTGCATCTGCAGTTTAACAAGCACTTCAACAAGCCTGTTTTTTTCCCGCTTGGCAAGCCAAGCTAACGCGACATGGGGGCGTGTCAGCATCTACGATTCTATTTTTTGATTCGATAATCGAAGTTGAGCATAAATTTCAATCGATTTTGATTCAAAATCAAAATCGTGACACCCTTAATGTATATCATTATCAGAATATGAAATGACATAAGTTGATTGAATCCTAATCTTAATGTTTAAATCTAACACCTGACAATACAGTTAATCAAAATCAACTAAAGAGCGATAACAAGCATTGAACATGCATTTAAAAAAGCATTTAGGTTTACCTGTAGAGTGCTACATAATACCGATCTGAAACAGTCTGTTGAGAGTCCATGACTTGAAAGAGCAGCATGAGGGCTTGGACGGCAGTGTTGAATTTCACGACATGCACCACTTTAAACAGCGTGTCCAGCTGCTTGGATACACTGTCATCCCCAATCTTAGCGTACGGATAAGCTCTGTTCACTCCAGTTAGCAGAGCACTCAGCATTTTCGATTCCATATTCTTCTTCTTAACACATGCATTGAAAAACGTGAAGTAGATGGTGATGAGCCTGGCAGCCAAGTCTGCTTCATCGTGGCTCAGAATCACTTGATTTAGGAAGCATGCGGCATAATACTGAGCCTTGGGGCTGATGTTGGATCTGAACATGAGGCGCTCGATCTCACAGCAGATCACCGTCTTCATGTTGGGATGTTTGTGAAGCACCGTTTCTAACAAGTATGAGGCTTTTGAGGCAGTTTTGTATTCGGGATCCCCTAATTTGTTGACAATCTGCACGAGAAGCAGCTTCTCCTGCTCTGGCTGGTTGCACAGCAGCTCATAGGCAGTGGTAAGCGCTCGCATTTTGGTGGCCTCGACCATATCGTGAGCAAGTTCATCCAAAGTGACCACAAAATCTGCAATCTGAAGCTTCAACTGGTGTTCAAAGTACCAGAGAATTAGCCTGCGGTCCCTAGTGTCCTTGTTGCCACTGGACTTTTCTTCCAGCTCCTCAAAAGGATGCTGGGAGAACGTCCGAAGCTTGCGGGTTTTTGGGAGGAGGTCAGACAGCAGCAGTTCCTTAAGGGTGTCCAACGCCATAAGTCCAGGTCTACGACTTCCTTTCTTTTTCATCAAGGACACGAGGCTCTCGATGTGCTCGAGACTGTGAACTGGAGCATCCTGAATCAGCACGGTCATAGCTGCCATCCTATCGGTCATAGTTCCTGTGGACACTACGGTCTTCATCCAGGCAGAGTTGGCACCTTTCTGAAGGCTCTTCTTGCTTTTGTAGAGGGCAGTTTCGTTCTCGTAGAGCTTCTGAGCTAAAGCCTTGTACTGACAGGTCAGGGACTCATTTTGAGCTACAGACGTGCCTTCTGAGGTGTACTCGATATCGAACCACTTCCCCCCAGGTTTAATAAGGAGAAATTGCCTTGGATTGAACTCAAACAGGTTTGCGGGTTTTTGTTTGGCCTTCTTTCCAGTGGCATTGGCAAGGTTTGTAGACTGAACAGACGTCTTCGTCGCTTGTGTTGAGGGGGTGACTTTATTTTTCACATTAGGTGCAGTATCCTCTTTTACTTTGGAACCTTTTGCTTTTTTCCCCTCCTTTTGGGTTGGCTCTGAGGATGCTGGGTCCTCTTCATCTTGGATGATTTGCTGATCTGCATATGCACGGATGCCCAGCTGTTTTATGAAATCTTCCAGCTCTCCCTCCTCTAGATCATCAATTATGACTTTTTTCCCACCATTTATGAGCTCGGTAGTGTCACTGATGCCAGCCAGCATGACATAATCTGCCTGTGACAACAAAACAATATGACTTATCAGTCAAACATAAAAAACTCACACTTGTAAAGTAACTTAGTTAAAAAAAACGTATAACCATACCATGGAATGTAACTTAAAAGCCAAACAAGCTTGTCCATCAATGGAGGTAAAGGTTTTATATTCGCACATTCAGACTTTCTCCCCTGCTGAAAAATCTAGCTTAAACCAGCCTAGGCTGGTTGGCTGGTTTAAGAGGGGTTTTGGCCATTTCCAGCCTGGTCTTAGCTTGTCAGGCTGGAAAATGACCAGCTAAAACCATCTAAAACCAGCTTGACCATCCTAGTTTAAGCTAAACATAGCTGGTTTTGGCTGGGCTCCCAGCCTGGCTACACTAGTCAAGCTGGTTTTAGCTGGTCATCTTCCAGCCTGACCAGCTAAGACCATGCTGGAAATGGCTGGAAACCAGCCTAGCAATGGCCAAACCTCCTCTAAAACCAGCCTGGTCGACCAGCTAAAACCAGCCGACCCACCTAGGCTGGTTTACGCTGTTTTTTTTTTCAGTAGGGTCCTTAATATAATTTTAGAAGTGTTATTTGCAAATTCTAAATAGGGAAATCATATTAGCCGCAAATGATTATCAAAGTACACCATTGTTTACAGTCAATTAGATGCATGTTGTTTTGAAGTCATACTAGCATGCTAATTTTGACTGAATATTCAAATTAGCGTGGTAAACAATATGAAGACAGCTAAATGAACGAATGTGCGAATATAAAACCAACTTTACCTTAATTGTCCATCGTGTGTTGTCACGCTCTTATGACAGAGAAAAAAACACGTGTGTGTTTTACAGTCTATGGTGGAAACGTTACACATGCTAACGTAAATAAACTCACTTTCGTCCCGCCCAAACGCAGAACGTTGTCCAGCGTGAGCTCGTCTTCCTTTTTGTCATTGTCGGTGTGATCGCTGTCTTCAGCATCATCAAAATCCTCGTTCTCAGCGTCCATGTTTTCTCTGCTTTTCTGACACGAGTGTTGATCGTCCACCTCCATGGCCATTTAGCGCATGCTTCGTCGTTCACTTCCGTCTGTGTGCGTGTGTTCTTCTTCTTTGGAGCTTAACGGCAGCTGCCATCCATAAGTTGCCTCACTGCCATCTGCTGTTTTCACTTCGTTGTTATTTATTATATTCGCTCTTCCAGTCCAGTCCTCCTTAAATAATTAAAATAAAAATTATCTTTGTTGACCTAAACTTATAATTTCCATAATTTTTTTTTATTATATCCTCTATTCTATGCCTACTTCACATCCCTACTGAAAAATAAAACAGCTTAAACCAGCCTAGTCTGGTTTTAGCTGGTCGACCAGGCTGGTTTTAGAGGGGTTTTGGCCATTTCCAGCCTGGTCTTAGCTAGGCAGGCTGGGAGATGACCAGCTAAAACCTGCTTGACCAGCCTAGCCAGGCTGGAAGCCCAGCCAAAACCAGCTACGTCCAGCTTAAACCAAGCTGGTTTTAGCTGGATTTAGCTGGTTATTTTTCAGCCTGACCAGCTAAGACCAGGCTGAAAATGGCTGGAAACCAGCCTGGAAATGGCCAAAACCCCTTTAAAAACAGGCTGGTCGACCAGCTAAAACCAGCCAACTAGCATAGGCTGGTTTAAGCTGGATTGTTCAGTAGGGATAGCTGATATTTTTCACATGATATAAATTTGTGTCTGACTGTTTCTTTCAACTGATTCTTTAAAACAGTTCAACATTTCATTTCTTTCAACATTCAAGTCATCGCACAATCTAGTGGGGTATATTCACAAGGACTTTTAATTTCAGTCAGCCAGCCCCATCCGCTTGTTAAGTGGTGACGTGTTTGTGACGTATGTATACTGTTTCCGGGTCCAAGCCACCATTCATTTGAGTGGAGAAATCATTCGTTTATGATCACGTTTTATTCCTATCACGCATTAAAATTAATTTTACATAAAGTCATAGTGTACACAACAATCTCTGGGCTTGCTGCATAAAAAATACCAAAAATTTAACAATTTTTAAAAAAATGAATCACTTGCCATCGGATATTAGGCATGGACGTATATACTGCGATCGTGATTTACGAAATTATTTAATCGCTTTGCAAACGTTTATTATAACCATTTCATGAGTCTCCCCATTCAGTTGAATAGAGCGCTTGGACCCGGAAGCCGCTTCGCATGACGTCACACTTAACAAGCGGATAGGGAATAGGGTAAACCCAGCTAGAAAAATTCATGTGGCTCAAATCTGGCATGCACCAGTCACATACCGCATGGAATGATGGCACTTGGGCGGTCCGCTCCTGTTGGCCAGATCTGGGCCACAATTAAGCCAAAGCAATACCACATATTAGCCAGAATTCAACCAAATGAACCAGAACTGACCCTTTTCTGGGCCACAGTTTGCTTTTATTCTGGCCCAGATCTGGCCTACACCTGGGCCACTAACACCTCAAATCCACATTAGCCATAGCTTACTGTGCTGAACATTTGCCAAAAGTGGCCCACATTTGTTTTAAAATGACTGGGCCACATTTTCCATATCTCCTCTGGGCCACTATAGGCTCACAGCCGCATTAGCCAGTTTATTCTGCTGAATATTTACCAAAAGTGGCCCACATATGTTTTAAAATAACTGGGCCACATTTGCCATAATTTCTCTTGGTCACTTTAGGCTCACAGCGGCAATAACCAGAGCTTCCTGTGCCGAATATTTACCAAAAGTGGCCCACATATGTCTTAAGATAGCTAGGCCACATTTGCACCTACACGTGTGAGCCACTTTAGGTTTAGACCCAGATTACTCTTAAATGACTATGCAACATTTTTGCCAACTGTGGTCCACATTTGTCCTCCATCATTTGGGCCAAATTGATCACTTTCCACATGGGCCATATTAGGCTCACATTCAGATCACATTTTGCCATAAGTGCCAAATCTTTGCCTTAAATGGCCCATATATGAATTTGAATCTTTGGCTCCCCTTTGCCATTGTACAGGTGGGCCACTTCAGGCTCACATTCATTTTGTCTGGGCAGAAGGAAGACCACCAGTGCTGCATAACTGCCTAAAGTGGCCCACATTCACATGCTATCCGGGCCTCTTTAAAGTCTGCGTAAACTGAAAGTTGCTGCAGAATTTTATTGCATTATGATGTACATCCAAATTGTTAAGTTCCTCTCATCTTTCACTAGCAGCAAACAAAGGGTAAGAGGGCCGTGGCTGAGCACATTTCACCCAATCCAAACAAATCGATGACATCAGAAAAAGACAATGGCGACTTTCTACAGATACAAGATATCTTGTTTCGGCACAGAAACAAAAATTAATTAATAAATGTTTAAAATAGCTTGAGGGCGAGGCAGTGGCGCAGTAGGTAGTGCTGTCGCCTCATTGCAAGAAGGTCGGCGGTTTGAACCTCGGCTCAGCTGGCATTTCTGTGTGAAGTTTGCATGTTCTCCCTGCGTTCGCGTGGGTTTCCTCCGGGTGCTCCGGTTTCTCCCACAGTCCAAAGACATGCGGTACAGGTGAATTGGGTAGGCTAAAATTGTCTGTAGTGTATGAGTGTGTGTGTGGATGTTTCCCAGAGATGTGTTGCGGCTGGAATTGCATCCGCTGCGTAAAAACTTGCTGGATAAGTTGGCGGTTCATTCCGCTGTGGCGACCCTGGAATAATAAAGGGACTACGCCGACAAGAGTGAGTAGATGCTTCGTAATATCAGATTTTTGGGTGTGCTATCTCTTTAATTGGTTGGCTTTTGTACACGAAATTACAATTACAAAACATACCACCACCTTAAACGTACTTACACTGATTAAAAGTTATGTTATGGTTACTTGTTTTTTTTTTTTTTCAAAGAAGAAGAGACAAAACAAATCAAATTGTATTCACATTTATTTTGCTTTTAGTGTGCTCACAAAAATGTAAACACCTTCAGCAGGGAAATTCCATATGAAACTGTGTAAGCGAAGTTACATTCAAACGCAAAGTCAAATGTAAACGCTTCCCCAATATTTACAAAAGAGACCAGATGCCAACTCTGCATCTGATCGTTTCCCACATTTTGTCAGACAACCTGTGAAAAAGGATTATCTGCTGTAATCAGTTCAAATTACACTAGAAACAGGAACCGGAACATGCGTCACAGCTTGATTTGAGATTAAAAAATAATGCTTCAATGCTCTGAAAACCATGTAGAAATCCAAACGTGCTGACAGAAGAGCTGCATGTGCTTTTTGAGATCAAGATCTTTATACAGTAACACGGTTAAACGCCCATTCTGTACATACTTTATGAGCTCATAGAACCACAACAAAGCATGTGTAAATTGTTTTCCTACTGAAATTATTGACCGTTACAGGGTTCCCAGGGTCTTTTTTTCTTTTTATATATTTTGTTAAAAAAATCATTTAGTATTGTTAATTGTAGTGCATGATTTCGTGATTATTCTATTTTAAACTACTCGTCAGTGCACAGCAAAAATCCTCTGAGTAACATTTTGTTCAGTTCAGCGTGTATTTGGTCCCTTTCTAAAGCTGCGGTCACACTGGGCTTTTCCTCACCTCCCATAGACTTCCATTCATACGCACCCGAATGCGTCAGACCGGAAACGCATGCTTATGTGTTAAATGTCGCAGGTTGCTGTGGTGCAAAGTTTAAGCTTGGTGAACTCTGACCTGCGAAATTGCATCACTTGACTGCGTGAGACCAATCGAGGATCAAAACATGACCTCTCTGGACAGAAATTTAAAACATGGACCAATCGCTCGCTTTTTTAATGCCTAATAATCTTGTTTAATCCCGCCCCTTTTTCACAGTGCCGCACGTCAGAATTTCGCACGCACAAACTCTATTGTGACCGTCAAGTGATGCGATTTCGCAGGTCAGAGTTCAACAAGCTTGAACTTTGAACTAGGGCTGTTCGATTTTGGGAAAAATCATTAATATGATTATTTTGGTCATAATTGTAATTACGATTATTCAAAACGATTATCAGTTAAAGTCAAAATTATTAGCGCTCCTGAGAATTTTTTTAAAATAAATATTTCCCAAATGATGTTTAACAGAGCAAGGAATTTTAACAGTATTAATATTTTTTCTTCTTCTGGAGAAAGGCTTATTTGTTTTATTTTGGCTAGAGTAAAAGCAGTTTTAAATATTTTGAAACCCATTTTAAGGTCAATATTATTATCCCCCTTAAGCAATAATTTTGATTGTCTGCAGAAGAATCTACTGTTATACAATGACTTGTCTAATTACTCTAATTAAGCCTTTGAATCGCACTTTGAATCTGAATGCATGCATTTTGAAAATAGTCTAATATTATATGCTGTCATCATAAAAGAAATCAGTAATTAGACATGAATCATTAAAACTATTATGTTCAGAAATAAGTTATATCTTATTTCCATGAAACAGAAATTGAGGAGGAAAAGGGTTGCTAATATTCAGGAGAGATAATATTTCTGACTTTTACTGCATATATACAGTTATTTTCCACCCTGCAAAGAAAAGAGAAATAAAACAATACAATAAAAGTATGAAATAAACTGTGCTTTAAGCATCTTCACTGTAAGAAAAACACTTTAGCTACAAAAGCCCTTCAGTCAAGAGCAGAGAGGGATTTTCTCTTTTTGTTGTTTATTAATAATGATAAAAACTGGCGGCAGCAGGAACATCGCACTGTCTCTTTAATGGTTTCTCTTTCACGTCTTTTGATTCTCAACTCGTATGTTTATTACACAAACGAGGGTTAATATGAATAATCACTAATCACCGCGTTTTGACACCTTTTTGACCATTAAAGCGCTCACATTAAGATGACTTTGGATGTGTGCGCTGACTGCGATCTGCTCGTCAGTGTGCGAATGAGAACGAATGCTGCTGACGGTATGCTTCTGTGTGTGCGCGTCGCACACACACACACATAAGCATGCAGTCTTTCACACTGCTATCATTTATCTCGATTAATGGTTTTTCATAATCGTTAGAAGCTAAAATCGAAATCGGATTTTCGATTAATTGCACAGCCCTACTTAGAACCACAGCAACCTGCGAAAATTGTCGCATGACCATGCGTTTCCGGTCTGACACATTCGCGTGCGTATGAATGGAAGTCAATGGGAGGAAAAGCCCAGTGTGACCGCAGCTTTACTCTGCTGCTGAGTAACTTTTCCTCAATTTATAGATCTTTTTCATGGCTGCTGCATGGAGGGCGCCATAGCGACCAGCGTCTTCCGGTAGAATGCTAAAAACTTCCGTTCACAGCGTGTACAACTGGTAATTTGCGCTCCGAAAATGGGTTTCAATAACGTTTTTAATGGAGAACAGAGTGTTTTTGTGACACACAACTTAGAAACGTGTCTGTTAAAGCTGTTATAATCTGTCACATGTGGTTCAAGCGTGTCGGAAATACGAGAAAAAACGTTCTCCTAGTTTACGTGTCTGCCGTCAGAAATACAGTGTGTGCTCACGGCCTGTCAGCTGTTAGCTCAGCGGCTCTTTAAGACACAGAGAGAGAGAGAGAGAGAGAGAGAGAGAGAGAGAGAGAGAGAGCGCGCAAACCAGAGTAACGTTACTGGCATGAAACTTAACAGGTATGAAAGTCGTGCAATTTACAAAAATGACCAATAAAAGTCTGTTATTGATCCTCTGCTGGCTGATTTGCTGTTCATTCTAATCGCGAGCCGTTTGTGTTTTATTTCGTGTGTTGTTTTCACCACGGTTTGTGTTTTTCTGTAATTTGGAAATGACACTAGCCTATATTTTCACTTTGTCACAGTTATTAAATCAGTGTGTCAGTGGCACAGTACAGGCTTTTTGGTGAATAACATTTTACAATGAATTACAATAAAGAGAATAAAGAGAAAATGTTGACTTTAGCGATGACGAGGCTTCATTTAAACTGCAGAAGATGCCGTCTGACAACGAGGGGAAAACGCCTCACAGCAACTGTTTTCCATCCTATTAGATCGCATTTCTGTAAATGATCAGTCCAGGAGATGCTGCTGATGGACAACAGTATTAGTTCAAAGAGGATTAAAGCAGGTAAAATAGATTAAAACTATCATTTCAGAGCTGTCCAAATGTGACTGTTTACACGCATCAGCTGCCGACCGGAAGTTCTCCGCATTCTTCTTGCGCATACACGCAAAGCATAATGGGTCATTTTGCGTTCCAAGAAAAAGGTCTACAGAGGGACCAAATACACGGTGAACTGAGTAAACTTTACTCTGAGATTTTTGCCGTGTGGTTTAAAAGATTTAAAAAAAAAATTTTGGCCACTCAACCAACTGCCTTTAATCCACAGCCATGTCCATACATTTTGCACTGCTTTGTTTGTATAAAAATGCAAAAAATAAAAACAAATCCAGTTAATACTGTTTCAAAAAGTAAAAAAATATAGTGCAGATAAATGCAGCCTTTTCTGCACTTCCCCACTAATTTCACAGCTCTATGAAAAAACCACATGAGCAAAGTGAGATTTATAGAGATTGCAAAACAAAAAAAACGTTTGAAATATTCCTTGTTAGAGACAAGTTCTCCAATATTTCACACCCTGGCACCGCTCCACTGTACAAAAGGGAACACTTCTTTGATTTCCCATTCTTTCAACTACTCTGTGGCAGCTTCTGCTTGGGCCTCTGGACTGCATTCTGCTTCCTGTGCAGAGGGAGCCGATTCTTCTGCCGCAGCTGCTTCATTCTGAGAAGGACTGGGCTCTGTCGCCACTGCTGACTCAGTTTTTGACTCCTCAGTAGCAGGACTGGTAGGCTTGGTCTCCTCTACTGGATTCTGCTCTGGTTTGGCCGCCTCCTCTGTGGTTTGGGCCTTCTCTTCTGACACACCTTCAACAGCTCCATCCGTCTTGGCTTCATCGTCGCCTGCCGCTACTGCCTCCTCGCCGTTATCCCCTGTCTCCTTCTTGGTTTTCTTAAAAGAGAAGCCACTCAGTTTGAAAGATTTCTTAAAAGAAAAGCGCTTCTTCTTCTTCTTAGGGGTCTCGTTGCTTGTTGAGGGAGTTGCTCCATCCATTGCAGCCTCCTCTTCAGTCGGTGCAATCGCTTCTGTGTTTCCATCTGTGGCCTCCTTTTCAGCAGGAGCTTCCTCGTTCTTCTCTCCAACCTCTGCTGGTGCGGTGCCGTTGGTCCGGACCTCTTCTTTCTGCTCAGCAGCTGCTGGAGATGCATCGCCGTTCACTTTCAGGTGGCCATTTTCCTAAAGCAAAGCACACACCATCATTACACATCCAAGCATTTGCGTTAACCATTATCTCTATTATAAGAGGACAAGTTGTAAAAAAAAAAAAATGTTATTATTTAGTTTTTTCATCATTTTATTTATTCAATTATTCACTATATTTTCAGCTTAAGCCTGGTTTATACTTCTGCGTCAAGTGACCGGCGTAACCCACGGCGCATGCAACACGCGTAGCTGTGCATTTATACTTCTGCGCGCTGTCTCTGTTGGGATGCATTAACACTTCCGAAATGCTAGAGGGCAGTGAGGTGTTAGCGAGTGGGTGCGGTGCATAGATATGTACACTAGATATCGCATAGAGACCCTGAGCATGCGTCAATAGCGCCGCCATATTTGTACAGTGCTCCCAGGACAAATGTCAGTCAACCACACTAGACAAGACAGTGTTATTACGTGAAGATGCGGGACTTTAGCGCTGTCTACGGGTGTAGTAACGAGCAAACAAAGAAAACAAAGCACAATGGCAGAACAATACATAGGTAAGATTAAGTTTTTTTTCTGTTTTTGTATGTTCTGAACTTTTGTGCCAATCAGGTCACGTTATTGATGATAACCGTCACTTACTGCATTCACCATACGGCAAAGCAGCTCCAACTCGCACTAAACACTCAGCTTACGCTAGTTTTGTTGAATAAAATCAGCAAACAATGCAAAAGAAATTTGACAACGAGATGCTGCGCTGCCAGAAACTTGTATTATTGTCGGCTAATGTTAGTGAAAGAGTCGTTCAGGGGATTCATTCACAAACGAATCACTCCCTCCGTCAGTATGAGAAGTGAAAGCAGGAGATGAGCTGTGTTTCAGGACACGGATTAGATTCAATTTAACAGGGAGGGTGAATAGTAACATTTCTGTACACACAAACACAAGCTTTTTGTCAGGAATGCCCGTGCGGTCACTGATCCATCAATGTAGAAAAGTGATGTAAAATTATAATTTTCGTAATTAGAAAAAAAATTACATACTAACATCCAGGAAAACTCCCGATCACAGATATATGTGTATATCTCTGGCTTTGCATGGCCACAGTCCTCCACTGTACCTTGGTCCCGCATTCATTTCAAAGGAGCGCTACCCTGCAGCAAGATGGCGGCGCTATTGACGCATTCCGTCCAATAGACAACAATAGGCCAGGCGACATCTAGTGTATATATCTATGGGTGCGGTGCACGGGAATGGTTTTCTGCGCGCATGCGTCAGTTTGCTTTCACCAGCGTTGAACCAGCAGGCAGTAAATCACTGAAATCAGCTACACATACACTATACGTCAGTGGCACAAACAATAATTTAGTGCATTTTATTTATTTATTGAAATATTGGGAATTTACATAAGTACATTTAAATTATTAATATCAAAATCATGTTGGGGTGGCCACAGGGGTGGCCAGAGTTTACCCAGGGGCCCTTGGGGGCGCCCCTGACACAAACACAAGCTTTTTGTCAGGAATGCCAGTGCGATCACTGATCCATCAATGTAGAAAAGTGATGTAAAATTATAATTTTCGTTATAAAAAAAAATAAATAATTGCATACTAACATCCAGGAAAACTCCCGATCATAGATATATGTCTATATGTGTATATATCTGGCTTTAGATGGCCACAGTCCTCCACTGTACCTTGGTCGCGCATTCATTTCAAAGGAGCGCTACCCTGTTCCAAAATGGCGGCTCAATTGACGCATTCCTTCCAATAGACGACAACAAATGTATATATCTATGAGGTGTATCGAGCATGTGTGACTAAAGGCGTGGCGTGCCATTGTTACTCTAACAATCACCGCTACTCTTGCAAAACTAGAAGAAAATAACACTAATAATAACATAAATAATGCCGTATAATGTCAGTTCCCTGTTAGTTCGGCGCTTTCATAAGGACTCTCTTTAAAACAAGTTTTAACAGAATAAATAAGCCCTAAATAGGATTTCTAAAGCAGCACAAATGAAACGTTTAAATAACATTAACGCACTGTACTATTCTAATTAAAGTTAAATATAATACATATCGTAAAAAACGAGATGTTGCGCTTAATGTGTGTGGTAGTTGATTTGGGTCTCTGCGTGAGAATTGACTCGCGTAATGAACAAGATCCATAAATCATGTTTACCGTATTTGGTACCTGTCCGTTGGCTTTGGAGGGTGAAACTGCAGCCTCTCCTGGGTTTTCAGCTGCTGTTTCTTCTTTTCCAGCTGTTTTTGTGAATTGCGCTCCCATGCTTTCCCTCCAACAAAGAGCTCAACAGATCCCAATACAGAACAAAGAGCAGCAAGCCACCGACTCCTCACTATAAAGAGCTGAATTAAAAATACACGCGGTGAGCAATTCCAATATTAAGACAAAGACCGGTGTGATAAAAAACAACCTGAACTGTTTAAGTTTTACAAAAATAAATCAGATTTGTGCTCTGACACTGTAAAAAAGCACAGAAAATGGAGAAATTTCCCTGGTTACTAATAAGATGCTGAGTCCAACGCCCAACTGCAACGATGAATGGGCAGTCCGCTCAATGACGTCACTCAAAGCAGTCGACGTCCAATCAGAATAGACTTTCAGCAAGAAGGCGCAGCTTAAACCTAAACCAACCAATCCTATTGGACCGTCTGCATGAAGGCGCGTCTTCAAAAGTCCAAACGAACAATAGAAATACAGTGTAAACAACATAAGCACCAACAACAGAATCCCTCTTCGATAATGTTTTTTTTTTAAAGCGGTTTGCTCTTTGTATGATGGAAGCTATCCCAGCATATCAAGGAAAAGTTTAATAATGAGGATTTTCATCGAACGAAGAAACATGCAGTGTAGTTTTCGTGGGAAATGTGACGTTTTATATGGATAATATAAGCGTCACATACTTCTAATTATGTGACCGACATGTTTATTATTCAAATGTTTATGTATGAAATAGTGATTTACATGGAGAGGGGTCTGGCTGCAGACCTGGTGCAGTGCAATCTGGGCTGCATCTAATGCTTTTTAATGGGCTCACCTAACCCTACCCGTCACAGTGACGTCACTGGCTCCATTTGAGTGCATTGTGTCTGACATTGCATCGCTGAGTGATGCAGTCTCATCTTGCATCATAAAGGCTGCATCCAGATACTATTGTTTACATGCATTTCTACCTTTTATTGTTTAAGTTTCTTTTATGATATTCAAGTGAGTTTATAGAGGTAATTATTTTATTTGTTTAGATTTAGCATATATTATAAATTATGTATTATATTATTAATATTGTTATTTATTTTTGTAAGTTTTTGTTGATATTTGGCACAGTAAGCTCTGGCTAAAGTGGCTGTGAGCCTATAGGGGCCCAGATGAGTTATTTTTGGGCAAGTATCTCTGGATGAAGACGGTGTGAGCTTAAAGCAGCTGAGGTAAGATGTGGCAAGTATGGTACTGTTATCCTAAAACATGTGATAGATCACTTTTGGTAAAGTACAGTGATCATTTGATATTTATAGGGGTCAAACCATAGCTCTTTGACATGGCAGATATGGGTAGTAATATACACTGTAAAACTTTTCGATGTAAATTAACAGAATAATACTGGCAGCTGGGTTGTCAGCCACATACTGTGTTTTTAAACTTGTTCCTGGAGGGCTGATGTCCTGCAGATTTACGCTCTAACCCTAATCAAACAAGCTAATCAAGGTCTTACTAGGTATACTTGAAACACCCAGGCAGGTGTGTTGAGGCAAGTTGGAGCTAAACCCTGCAGGGACACCGGCCCTCCTGGACCGAGATTGGTGACCCCTGCTTTAGCCCTTTAAAGCCCACAGCAAAGTTCTCAGTTTTAAATCAACACTTCCAAGTGTCCTCACTAGCCTACTGAGTGCTCAAGAAACAGTGAAACACAGCTGAAGATAATGGGTTGCTTGTATAATAATAGAAAATTGGTGATTAACAAATCCTTTTTTTCAAACAGAAATAATAAGGGGAAAAAACAAAAACAAAATAAACACACTACAACTGACTTGTCAAAGCTTTGAAATGAAATCAACTGAGGTACAACAAATTATTAAATCAAATAAAAAACAGCACCCCACAAACAGCACCACCAGCTACACTTATAACTAGTCTGTTTTATTTTGTCTAACATCCACAAAAGTTCTTCTTAAATTAAGCTTTACATTAAGTCACCATCGAAAAGTTCTTGCTTTAATTGGGCTCTTACCCCTGAACTTATTAATATTGATTTCTTTGGACTGCAGTAACTTACAGCAGATGTGCTCAATCCTGTTCCTGGAGATCTCCCTTCCTGTACAGTTTAGCTCCTACCCTGATCAAACCCACCTGAACCAATTAATTAGCACCTGAAATCCACTTGATAATTACACACAGGTGTGTTTGATAAGGGTTGCAGCTGAAATCTGCAGGAAGGTAGATCTCCAGGAGCAGGATTGCCACCCCTGACTTACAGTATAAGAGCTTTGTTTGAAAAGTTTGTTACAGCAAACAAGCCAAATAAAACTTAAATAAATAAAAAGTCAGGTGATGCTAATTGTTTTGAACATACTGTGATAAACTAATATAATTCACAGATGTTAATCAATGTTTAATCCATTGTCAGAGGTAACATAATAACATGCTTGCACATGTCACAAAATTATGAAGGTTTATAAGCAATACAAGTTTATGGTTACCTTCTGCTCACAGAGACATTAATAATGAGCGTATGAACCTCAACAACGGTGATGATTAACAAAATTTAAAAAACTCACAAACATCACAAACAGCAGTCACTGTCCTCCATTAGTGACACCAAACTAAATTAAACACCTAAACCTTTGTTCATTCTCAATAAGAAACTCTCAGAAAGAAGCCAGGTGTATATATTGTGCAGGGATTTTCTTGATAAACAAAGGCCTTTTATTGTCACTTGTATGCTACTTGTTTGCATTATGACTAATTTAAAAAACACTTTTAGCACATTTATCATAATGACACAACTCATGGATTACAATTCTCCTGTAATATTATGCTACCCATCACACACAAACTGCTCAGAGACAAAGAAAAGAAAATTAAAAACACAAAATTGTAACCCTGAAAGTTGATTAACAGACTAAAAATGCCAAAAAATCACAAGAATAATATTTCAAGGAAACAGAACTCTGCCAATTACCAGAAATGAAGAAAAAACCTTGAAAGATGCAGGCTCAGGGGGTCACTAAACATCTTAAGCAGAAGTGCGGTTTACAAACAAAGAAAAGAAAAAAAAAAACAAATAAAAATACAGAACTGGAACTCTGATGATTGACCAACATAAAATAACATTAAGAATTCACAAGCTCACTCTTTCATAACTGCTGTTGTTCACCAAGTTTAACTGCCGCTCAGTTCAGGCTCTTTTCCTCCAAAACTGCTTTAAGCAGTCAGGGACGGTCATCAACAGTGTAGAGCATATGAGACAAACCATTTCTCTACACCAGATTCACGCTTAGAAAAGAGCATCAACACTCTTCATCGCGGTTTGGGAGACACAACACTTTCAAAACACATTTCCTAGTGAGAAACTATAGAAATGATCCCTGAAAGTATAGTCTTAATCTTCAGGCTGCAAAAGCAGCTGGAGTCTCTTCTGTCACTCGCTGTCTCACTTACGGAGACGCTCACAAAGCCATGAGAAGTTTGATTCAATTCATCTTTATTTCCACAGTGCTTTTAACAACGTAAGCTGTCAAAACAGATGAACACAGATGATGAAAACAGAGTAAAAGCTGTAATATTTCAAATTGGGGAACATTCCAACAATTCAGGCAGGAATAAGAGAAGTGGCAGAATGCTGGTGTAAGATCTAGTTAAGTTGAACCTGCTTAGTTTAAAATAAATGTAACAGTGGAAGTTCAGTTCAGCGCAATGCAAATGTCACTGTTGAAGGCCGATCCACCAAAGAGAAACTCCAACGTTGCACAGCTCCAGCAGCGCCAACCAAGCAAGCCAGAGGCGGCAACAGTAGCAAGGGACCAAATAACATCCAACTGCAGAGCCACACGTTACAGGCCACAGTAGATTCAGACCACTAGATCCAGGCTAAAAATCATTTTCAAGGAACCAGAACTCTGCCAAATACCAGAAATGAAGAAAAAAACTTGAGAGAATCCAGATTCAGTGGGCCACAGACAGTTCTTCTCTATTTGAACATCTTGGGCGGAGCATCAGTTTAAAAGAAAACAAGACAAAGACAAAACCAAACAAAAATGTAATTCTGAAGATTGATCAACTTTCTAAAGACAGTAAAAAAATCATAAAGTCAATCTTTCATAATTGCTGTTGTTCACCAAGTATAACTGCTGCTCAGTTCATGCTCTTTTCCTCCAAAACTGCTTTAATCAGTCAGGAACGGTCATCAACAGTGTAGAGCGTATGAGACAATCATTTCTCTACACCAGATTCACGCTTAGAAAAGAGCATCAACACTCTTCATCGCAGTCTGGGAGACACAACACTTTCGAAACACATTTCCTAGTGAGAAACTATAGAAATGATCCCTGAAAGTATAGTCTTAATCTTCAGGCTGCAAAAGCAGCTGGAGTCTCTTCTGTCACTTGCTGTCTCACTTACGGAGACGCTCACAAAGCCATGAGAAGTTTGATTCAATTCATCTTTATTTCCACAGTGCTTTTACAACGTAAGCAGTCAAAACAGCTGAACACAGATGATGAAAACAGAGTAAAAGCCGTAATATTTCAAATTGGGGAACATTCCAACAATTCAGGCAGGAATAAGAGAAGTGGCAGAATGCTGGTGTAAGATCTAGTTAAGTTGAAACTGCTTCATTTAGTATAAATGTCACGGTGGAAGTTCAGTTCAGGTTATTTCAGATCAGCACAATGCAAATGTCACTGTTGAAGGCCGATCCACCGAAGAGAAACTCCAACGTTGTACAGCTCCAGCAGCGCCAACCAAGCAAGCCAGAGGCGGCAACAGTAGCAAGGGACCAAATAACATCCAACTGCAGACCCACACGTTACAGGCCACAGTAGATTCAAATAGTATCTGGATGCAGCCTTTATGATGCAAGCTGAGACTGCATCACTCAGCAATGCAATGTCAGACACAATGCATTTAAATGGAGCTAGTGACGTCACTGTGACGGGTAGGGTTAGGGATGGGGTTAGGTGAGCCCATTAGAAGCAGCCCAGATTGCACTGCACCAGGTCTGCAGCCAGACCCTCTTATAGATTCAGACCACTAGATCCAGGCTGGATATATTTCAAGAGATCAGAACTCTGCCAATTATCAGAAATGAAGAAAAAACCTTGAGAAAATCCAGGCTCAGGGGGCCACAGACAGTTCTCCTCTGACTAAAGATCTTTGGCGAAGCCAAAGTTTAAAGACAAAGAGATAAAATATTAAAAACGAGTATTGTAATTTGGAAGTCTAACCAACACACTAAAAATGCTAAGAAATTATAAGAACAATTACTGTTGTTCATCAAGTTTAACTGCTGCTCAGTTCATGATCTTTTCCTCCAAAACTGCTTCGAGCAGTCAGGAACGGTCATCAATATTGTAGAGTGAATGAGACAATCATTTCTCTACACCAGATTCACGCTTAGAAAAGAGCATCAACACTCTTCATCGCAGTCTGGGAGACACAACACTTTCGAAACACATTTCCTAGTGAGAAACTATAGAAATGATCCCTGAAAGTATAGTCTTAATCTTCAGGCTGCAAAAGCAGCTGGAGTCTCTTCTGTCACTCGCTGTCTCACTTACGGAGACGCTCACAAAGCCATGAGAAGTTTGATTCAATTCATCTTTATTTCCACAGTGCTTTTACAACGTAAGCAGTCAAAACAGCTGAACACAGATGATGAAAACAGAGTAAAAACCGTAATATTTCAAATTGGGGAACATTCCAACAATTCAGGCAGGAATAAGAGAAGTGGCAGAATGCTGGTGTAAGATCTAGTTAAGTTGAAACTGCTTCATTTAGTATAAATGTCACGGTGGAAGTTCAGTTCAGCTTATTTCAGATCAGCGCAATGCAAATGTCACTGTTGAAGGCCGATCCACTGAAGAGAAACTCCAACGTTGCACAGCTTCAACAGAGCCAACCAAGCAAGCCAGAGGCGGCAACAGTAGCAAGGGACCAAATAACATCCAACCGCAGACACACACGTTACAGGCCACAGTAGATTCAGACCACTAGATCCAGGCTGGATATATTTTGAGGAACCAAAACTCTGGCAATTACCAGAAAAAAAGAAAATTTTTTGAGAGATTCCAGGCTCAGTGGGCCACAGACAGTTCTTTACTGACTAAGCATCTTGGGCAGAGCAGCAATTTAAAGACAAAAAAATGCGACACAACAAAAACATAATTCTCAAAACAGATCAACATCCTTAAAACACTAAGAAAAATAAGATCAATCTTTCATAACTGCTGTTGTTCATCAAGTCTGACTGCCGCTCAGTTCATGCTCTTTTCCTTCTAAACTGTTTTAAACAGTCAGGAGCAGTCATCAACAGTGTAGAGCATATGAGACAAACCATTTCTCTACACCAGATTCACGCTTAGAAAAGAGCATCAACACTCTTCATCGCGGTTTGGGAGACACAACACTTTCAAAACACATTTCCTAGTGAGAAACTATAGAAATGATCCCTGAAAGTATAGTCTTAATCTCCAGGCTGCAAAAGCAGCTGGAGTCTCTTCTGTCACTCGCTGTCTCAATTACGGAGACGCTCACAAAGCCATGAGAAGTTTGATTCAATTCATCTTTATTTCCACAGTGCTTTTTACAACGTAAGCAGTCAAAACAGCTGAACACAGATGATGAAAACAGAGTAAAAACCGTAATATTTCAAATTGGGGAACATTCCAACAATTCAGGCAGGAATAAGAGAAGTGGCAGAATGCTGGTGTAAGATCTAGTTAAGTTGAAACTGCTTCATTTAGTATAAATGTCACGGTGGAAGTTCAGTTCAGCTTATTTTAAATCAGCGTAATGCAAATGTCACTGTTGAAGAGTGATCCACTGAAGAGAAACTCCAACGTTGCACAGCTCCAGCAGCGCCAACCAAGCAAGCCAGAGGCGGCAACAGTAGCAAGGGACCAAATAACATCCAACTGCAGACCCACACGTTACAGGCCACAGTAGATTCAGACCACTAGATCCAGGCTGGATATATTTCAAGAAACCAGAACACTGCCAAATACCAGAAATGAAGAAAACACCTTGAGAAAATCCAAACTCAGCAGACCACAGACATTTCTTGTCTGGCTAAACGTCTGAATGGAACTCCAGCTTGACATAATTAAAAGCTAAAAAATTTAAAAACACAAAACTGTAATTCTAAAGACCAACATATTAAACACGCTAAAATTCATAAAAACAAACTTTCACAACTGTATTTGTTCATCAAGTCTAACTGCCGCTCAGTTCATACTCTTTTCCTCCAAAACTGTTTTAATCAGTCAGGAACGGTCATCAACAGTGTAGAGCGTATGAGACAAACCATTTCTCTACACCAGATTTACGCATAGAACAGAGCATCAACACTCTTCATTGCGGTTTGGAAAACACAACACTTTCGAAACACATTTCCTAGTGAGAAACTATAGAAATGATCCCTGAAAGTATAGTCTTAATCTTCAGGCTCAAAAGCAGCTGGAGTCTCTTCTGTCACTCGCTGTCTCACTTACGGAGACGCTCACAAAGCCATGAGAAGTTTGATTCAATTCATCTTTATTTCCACAGTGCTTTTACAACGTAAGCAGTCAAAACAGCTGAACACAGATGATGAAAACAGAGTAAAAGCCGTAATATTTCAAATTGGGGAACATTCCAACAATTCAGGCAGGAATAAGAGAAGTGGCAGAATGCTGGTGTAAGATCTAGTTAAGTTGAAACTGCTTCGTTTAGTATAAATGTCACGGTGGAAGTTCAGCTTCTGAAATCAATTTATAAAGTAATTTCGATAGGATCGCTTGCTTACGATTAAATGAAGCTTCACAAACTAATTTCGAGAGGAGCATGTGATATGATTGACTGCAGCTGGCCACTCATCTACACTCATTAGCCAGCCAGTCAGATTCATCTAAACTCACTAAAAGTAACGTAGCTAATAACTACTCCCTTATCTTCGTTTTCCCGAAGAAACCCCCCATCCACCCCTTCTCCTCCTTTCCTCTTTTGCCGAGGGGAGCTCTCGAGAACACCTGATCTCGTACTCCCCTCACATGCTCTATGGACCTGGCGGGAGCCCTGGGCTCAATTATCTCCGAGCTCAGGGTTCTCTCCCTGGACAGCATGCCAAACCTGCTAACTTGCTAACAAGTTGTTAAACAGTATCTAAGTGTGAACTCTTGAAACACAGATGGTCATGCATTAACTATTTCATGATTAATCAATCAGACTAAAGCTAGCAAAATTCATGTGGCTCAAATACGGTCCACACCAGACACTTACATCCGGCCCACATACCGCATGGAATGATGGCATTTGGGCAGTCCACTCCTGTTTGCCAGATCTGGGCCACAATTAAGCCATAGCAATGGCACGTATCAGCCAGAATTCAACCAAATGAACCAGAACTGACCCTATTCTGGGCCACAGTTTGCTTTTATTCTGACCCAGATCCGGCCCACACAAGACACTTACATCCGGACCACATACTGAATGGAATGATGGCTCTAGGGTGGTCCACTCCTGTTTGTTAGATCTGGGCCACAAATTAGCTATATATATTACTACCCATATCTGCCCTGTCAAAGATCTATGGTTTGACCCCTGTAATTATCAAATGATCACTGAACTTTATCTTTTACAAAAGTGATCTATCACATGTTTTAGGATCACAGTACCAAATTTGCCACATCTTACCTCAGCTGCTTTGAGCTCACACCGTCTTTAGCCAGAGGTACTTGCCTATATATCTCATCTGGGCACTTGTTTTACGCAGCGGATGCCCTTCCAGCCGCAACCAATCTGAGAAACATCCACACACACACTCATTCACTACTGACAATTTAGCTTACCCAATTCACCTGTACAGCATGTCTTTGGACTGTGGGGGAAACCAGAGCACCCGGAGGAAACCCGCGCAAATGCAGGGAGAACATGCAAACTCCTCACATAAACGCCAACTGACCCAGCTGAGGCTCAAACAAGCGACCTTCTTGCTGTGAGGCGACTGCACTACCTACTGCACCACTGCGTCGCCTATTATTAACATTTTAATAAGAATTTAGTAAAGAAAATTAAATGCAAATATTTGACATGTCCTTTTCCTCCAAAATATTAAGTAAATTTTTAAATGATGTATGATATTTACACTGCAAAGGGGTTTTTCGGAAAAAGACTGAATGTGAATTGTAGTGTTTGACAATTCTACAATATTGATATTGAAAATGTTGAACGTCCATTTCTTCACTGTAAATTGGTTAGTTCTATCCAGTCTGATTTCACGAGAAAACGTAAGTATTTTACGTTTTGCCAGTTTAGTGGCTAATTCGTACGAATTCGTACGAGTTCAGTCGTGCGAAATGGTACAATTTTAAAAAGGAGGCGTGGCACCTGACCCCACCCCTAACCGTCATTGGGGGATAAGCAAATCGTACTAAATTGTACGAATTAGATCGTACGAATTCATACGAATTAGCCACTAAATGAAAAAGTTACGAATTGCCGTGAGATTGTGTTGTTCTGTCTGGTCTGATGTGGGCAACTGGATAAAACAGTATATTTTGTTGTTTTCATCTATTTGTTGGGACATTGTGAAATTTGAAGCACACTTGAACAACAAAAATGATGACTTGATTGAATTATTTACTTGATTTACTAAATTTTTTTATTCATAAATGTGTAATGGAGGTCAGCTAGTGTGTGCTGTGCAGGTAAACCTCACTCCGCTGACCTCTAAAGGTGCTCTAGCGGCAGATGCTAGAGGTCATGGTCTTTAGCCTCCTTGTTAGAGCGACCGATTCCAATGTGGAAGGCCGCTGGTTCAAACCCAGCTCGGAGCAGGTTGGGTGGTGTAAAACCGGTGGTGTTACATTGTTGCCGTGACCCAGATGGGAGTGAGGTTTGGGGGGTGAGTGTAACTGAGGTCAACTAGTGTGTGCTATGCAGGTAAACCTCACTCCGCTGACCTCTAAAAGTGCTCTAGCGACTGATGCTAGAGGCCATGGTCTTTAGCCTCCTTGTTAGAACGACCGACTTCCATGCGGCAGGTCGCCAGTTCGAACCCAGCTTGGAGCAGGTTGGGTGGTGTAAGACAGGCGGGGTTACAAATGCATATTTTTGAATACAGCTCCTCCTATCTTTAAAAAGGAGTTCGCCACCTATAGAGAGGCTTTAAAAATAACGAAGAGTAAAAAGGCAAAAAAAAATAAAAAATGTATGTTTGTATTTTATACACTTTATATTTGATTCATTGTATATGTGACATTTCTCAGTTGGAATTAAGTTTGGCCTAAATGGAACAAAACAAAACCTTTAAACCAAAGCGGAAAAAAAAACTGCCACGTAATTTGCCATTTTGCAAAAAAATAATAATAATAATAATAATTTCTATATCTTGCTTACAAGCTCAGGCAAATATTTTTCGAAACATTATTTCCCGCCCTACTCATAATTCTCTCTTTATATAGCCGTAAGCCTATTACATATCCATAAAACACTGTGATATAACAATGCAATCGAACCGCTCCAGGGTTCGTTTCAATCGAGCCGAGATCACCTCATTCAAGCAATCTCGGAGCGATTACTTTGGCGCGGAACAGAGCACCAAATGTGCCCTGTTCACATATGATATGCCAAATGAACCGCGCTAACTGGGCAAACGAGACATGAAAGAGGTGTGAAAGCACCCTTAACCTCTAAGCTTGCTCTTAAAGCTGCAAAGAACATTCATTCGTTTTCTTTTTGGCTTATCCATTTAAACATCTAGGGTTGCCACAGTGTAATGAACCACCAACTTATCCAGCATATGTTTAACATAGCAGATGCCCTTTCAGCTGCAGCCCATCACTGGGAAACATCTGTACACACTCATCCACGCACATACACTACGGACAATTTAACTTACCCAATGCACCTATACATGTCTTTGGACTGCAGATGTTTCCACTGTTTTTTGTTCGAGAAATGAAAAATCTCCCCAAGAAGAATGGAAAGTATTTATTTGATTTGATGTTATTTTCTATGTAAAACTTATTAATCCAATTATTATTTTTTCACCTGCATAGTTTACAGCTTGATGACTTGTAGGGCCTCACGAAAAAGTACACACAAAAATAAAGTTCTTGTGAGTAAATTACCCAGAGTACTATAATTTATTGTATGTGAAGAAATTTATTGTATATGAAGATAATATCCATTCCCTTAACTCAATACGAAACAGAAAATATTGAAGTAACTAAACAATATTTACAAATACAATAAAAAAACAACATAATTAATGCATTAAATGAAAATCTAGTATGTTTAATATTTCATATATATAATGTATTCAATCATAGCGTAATATTTTATATAGCAGAAAAATAGTTTGTGACAATTTATGAGCAGCTGGATCAGGTTAGTCGATCTTTCAAACAGCAGGTGGCACTGTGAAGCTCTGGAAGTGCAGGTCTAGCCGTC